>NC_134576.1:129959526-130032026 GCF_050947875.1 Dermacentor variabilis
AGGTCATGAGGTACGCGACTCAACGCGCTGCGGGCCGCTCCCACGTTGGGACAGTCAAGCCATGCCCGACCGCCGCATCGAGGGCCCTATGGACTGGGCCATGGTTGCGGCCCGGCATCGGGGCTCTTGATGGCGGACAGCCACAAGTTGGAGGAACGTTTATATAGTAATTTGATGACTAGCATTTGTCTCGAAATGCTGGAAATGGCATCATCGACATTAGCGTGACATCACGACAATGAGCAAGATTTGTTTACGTCAAGTAGCAATAAGGTTCGGTAAGACGATGATGCTCATATATATATATATATATATATATATATATATATATATATATATATTATAGAATCTGTTGTTACGCGAAGGACGAGCCAGTAAGACGAGCAACTATTTACAGGTTATATATACAACAACGCTTGCAGCGCTGACCGGTTAGATTCACAGCGCGAGCCCAGTTCGTTCTTCCTCCTCGTTTCTGGAGTGATGGCGCTCACGCGCCT
The DNA here is from genome assembly GCF_050947875.1 of Dermacentor variabilis. Taxonomy (NCBI): domain Eukaryota; kingdom Metazoa; phylum Arthropoda; class Arachnida; order Ixodida; family Ixodidae; genus Dermacentor; species Dermacentor variabilis. The sequence continues at coordinate 129,960,027 of NC_134576.1, forward strand.
CGTTCAAACATACACATGTATCCGAATTGTTCCTGCGTGGCTTGTGGTGAGGTTGCTACTTTGCCTCACATGCTCTGGGAGTGCGGGTCGCTGGGCCCGAAGTTCACCAAGGAAGAGTGGGACGCGCTCCTGCGAGGTCCCGTCTTCGAGGACCAAATCCTGGCCGTCCAGCAAGCCCGCGATCGGGCCGGCAGACTAGATCTGTCAGTCCCGTCGTGGGATTAGCCGGGTGCGCGTTTTATCGCGTTTTGCTGGACCCAATAAAAGTTTATTCACTCACTCACTCTCTCACTCACTGACTCATATACCACACGCGTGTAGCAATATATATATATATATATATATATATATATATATATATATATATATATATATATATATATATATATATATATATGTGGCGTCGTGTCGCATCCGTCTGTTGGTTAGCGAAGCCGAAACAGTTTCGTAGAAACCCGTATTGACAGTAAAGTGGTTAAGGCACTCCGACGCTCGTCAGTATATTTACTGCTGTGGCGTTTATGTAACTGACCTTCATTTGACGCAGACGCAAAAAACCACTAGTATAAAAGGCCACGTCGATATGATGACCCCCATAATGTCGGTGCTCTTTTGGTAACGGAAACGTATTTCTGTATATGATGATAATGATTGCCAATTTCTTGTTTATCCCGCCTACTAGTTTTAATGCCACCTAAAGAAGTTACCTAAACAGGCGAACGGGTATAGCCGATATTCTAATTGACATTAAGAGAAAAAAAATGAAGCTGGGCACGGCACGTAATGCGCAGATCAGATAACCGCTGGACCATTAGGGTGACAGATTGGGTACCAAGAGAAAGGAACCGCAGTCGAGGACGGCAGAAGACTAGGTGGAACAATGAAATTAGGAAATTCGCGGGCGCTAGTTGGAATCGGTTGGCGCGGGACATAATTGGAGATCGCAGGGAGGGGCCTTCGTTCTACAGTGGACATAATATTGGATGCTGATGATGATGATCATCATCATCATCATCATCATATTGAAATCTACACTCGAAGAAAGCGGAAGGGCAGCTGGTACCTACAGCGGAGTTACACGATGGTAAGAGAAGTGAAAATGACGAAACGAGTGCACGATGTCACGCGTTTTCCTAAATTCTGAAATTTTCTACAAGGTGTATGAAATAAAAGTAATGGAGAACATCAAACAAAAGCATGCAGCCCTTTGCGATGCGGGATACTGCAACATTAACTGTGCTGCATTGTTCGTTAACCAACGCACATAGCTATACATTCAAGTTTATACGGATCACCACATGAAGGTGCATTGAAGCCAGAAAGACGAAGCTTAAACAAATACACACTGTGCTGCCTATGGCATAGTTTCATACAAAGGTCACCAGAGGGGACTCTGGCGCTGGTGTCTACGGGGGCTGCTATCATGGATGTTCCGCCAGCATGGCAATGATTGTCATGGATTTCACCTGAACTGCGTTCTTTCGGCTTCGAACGGCTTCTTGGTTATGCAGATTGATCATATTGAACAACATGTTGCGTTATAAATGTCGCAGTTCGCAGTGATTATGCATGTACGCATAGTCTTATTATCTCCTTCGTTTAGAAAAAATAGTATTGCTTTGCAATTAGACCCAACAAAGGCAGGAAAAGCATCCCAAACAAAACCACAAGAACGTCTGAAGCCACAACCACGAAGATCAGGAAAATCCATGCCGTAACCATAATTTCCATGGTAGCTCGACAATCGCAGCGCAGTTTCCTCTAGTGGTTGTAGTAGAAACTATCGTTGCCATACCGGTGGTGCAGCTATTTTGACGTTTGCCGTTTTCATAGGACACAAAAAAGTGTGGGTCAGTTTCACAATGCGACCGTTGCGTGTCCTCCGAAATGTTCAGCGCTTCCCGCGCGCTGTGAGCCTCTTGGAGGTCATGCCCGTCTGCTATGCATTGAGTTTCCCGCAAAAATTACTAGAGGGAACTCTAGCACTGCGATCGTTCAGCTGAAAGGAGGGGCTTTATCAGCTACAACGGGTACCATGATCCATGCAGTTTCTCACTATATTATTATAGAGAGAAACTCTATGTCATGATGTCATATCATGCTGGCAGAAAGTAATGCTGGCAGAAAGTAATGCTGGCAGAAACGCGATACTTTCAGCCGTGGAGGAAGAAAGTAAGGAAGCAGGGACCATTACGTCACGCAGCCAGCCTTCGCAGTGAAACTCTCAAAATCTGTGTTACCGGTTAATTGCCAAATGCTTCGTTCTGAATGTTCACCTTTACCCCTTTTCCTGTGTTGTTGGCTGCACGTTTCAATCCATCTAGTGTGGCCACTCCTCCTCGTGGTTGCGAGCCATGTTTTGAGGCAACAACTCTTCGCAAAGCCACCCCCCCTTGGCATTTGTAGTGTGTACTAGAAATATTCTAGGCCACTCTATATTTGCTCTCAGAAAGTCAGCCCAACACGTGACCCTGGGATCGCCGGACTCGGCCCAGTGTGCCTTGGTTCCCGGTACGTTTTAAATCGACGCGCCACTCGTTCGGGTGCTTTGACAACCACTCTCTACGCATTTTCTCCCTATGTGCTTGTGGAATATGAATTTGGCATAATCCACCCATTCCTTGGCCAATCCCCCATCGTGGGTAGGAGCCACACACACGTGATAAACAACAACAACAACAACAACAACAGTCGTCGTTGTTGTTGCTGTTGTCGCCGCCTTCAATGAATGGCTCGTAACTTCGAGTCGTCTGTTTCAACGCACACATTTATCGCCTTCTTTGCAACGTGCTAACGCGGCTGTCTCATGTTGGGGTCGCACCAGCTGTCTTTTTCTGAAGAGCGTGCGCTGAGCGCGGGTATCACGGCGGCGCATGGAAGGCACTACAAAGCTTACGACCACGCGTTGGGCCGACTTTTTCTCGGCTTCAGTACTAGTTACGTAATGCTCCCTCCTACAGTTCTCTCGTTGCTCCGTGCACTGCGGCTACCCGTCGACACTAGCGCCAAATTTCCCCCTGGTAGATTTCTTTTTCTAGGAAACCCTACCTGCTATCAGCTTAGCGAGGCGACGATAACGCGCCTGCGGGCTCCGGAAACGCTTCAGGAACCATCGTCGACAAAAAAAAGAAAAACGTCAGGCGTGTTTTCGGAGCGAAACATGGGGTCCTCGATGTCGAACGGCCCTGTACAGGGCAACACACTGGGGCCACGCCGCCGCCCCCTTGCGCCACAGGGACGGTCGTTTGAAGAAGAGGAAGGAACGCTCGCGGCACCGTTGCCGCCGGAGGCTGGTCGCAAGGCCTCGTCATGTCAGGTGAGAATAGTCCCGTACGTTTACGTCGCGCGCTCCGCCAGGAGGATCCCCGACGCCGGCAAGACGTTGTAGCGAGCAAAGCGTTGCAAGCTGCCCAAACTGTGCAAGCTGTGTGAAGCGCGGCACGCTTCTGCACGGCTGCGCCCAATATTTCGATAACCTCGCGGTTGCGTCGACCGGCAACGTCGCGGTCAGCGTTGCGTCTCACGTAGCGCACATGCGAACGTATACAGTGAAGGGTACGCGGGAGCATTTGCGCGCCAGAGCCTCCTGGTGGTCCAAGCGCAGTGGCATCGTCTGCTATATAGGCTGTTCGTCTGCTAGGTATCGTCTGTTTGTTCCAGCGAACCCAACATAGAGCCCCTTGCTGCTTGTCAGCACACATCCACGGTTGGCCAACCGCTCATTGGAACCACCGCAGAAGCACGCGCGCGCATTCATCTTTGCACTGCAAGCGGATAAGCATGCAGCGAGGATGTGGAGCTTAACGTAATAGCCTATATATATATATATATATATATATATATATGGCAAACGATGCTTGAACAAGAGCATGCTCTGTGCGCATGCGCCTGCCGTTGCCATAGTGTCGAAGCATGCGCTACGTGGCACACGTCGCTGACAATTCGTGCCGATATTTTCCACAAGATACATATATATATATATATATATATATATATATATATATATATATATATATATATATATATATATATATATATATATATATATATGTATACACCGCGCGGCAACTCGTAAAGCGTGATCTGCCACGCGAGCTTCATACATGTCAGAACATGAGCAGTTGAATCGCGTGCAGGTATATAAATTTATTATTGACGAAGATTGAGTGTAACGACCATCCGTTCGCATGCGAAGTGCAAGTATGCGTGCATGCAACATTCAGTGCGCCCTTTCTTTTTTTTTTTTTAACATTTGTCCGACCGTTCGCTCTGTGCTTGCACATGCGCACTAGGAAACTGTAACGTTTCATCATCTGGGCGGCGCTTCCAAGTACCAGCAGCGGCGGAGAAAACTTGTGTCCCCGTTGAAGCCCAGAACGTGTCTGCTATTATTCCGCTACGCGCATGCGCACCACAAGCTATACCAGGTGGCGCTCTATGCTATAGCTGTTATTAGACAAGTAACATGTACATAACGCCACTCGTATATGACAAACGTTTCACGAGCGTTTAATTTTAAGTCTGGTGTGATGGAGCATGTGGGGGATGCATCATTCTTTACGCATGCGCGGAGCTGCCCCGCCCATAGCGTAGGTTTACACGAGGTAATTAACGCACCTACTGATCGCCATATAAGCCCTCAGCCCGTAATATCTGTCGAGGGTACTTAAGAGGGAAGCTTTCGCTCGCTGCAAAGTCCAATTATTTCTCTATCCAAATACGTGTAAAAAGAAGTATAAGTGCTCTCGCGAATCAACCGCTGGACCGATCTAAATGAAATATGTTGCACTTGAGATTGAAAGGTACATTCTAATGGTTGTAGGAAGCAGAATTTTCATTTATTTCATTGAATTTTTTACAAAGATTGTCAGGAATTGGTAAGCTTAAAATAAAGAATAATCTAAGTTTACAAATGGGTAACTCTGCACCAAAAACAGATATCGCAGTTCGTAAACTGCATCTAATACAGAAGCCATAAAGCGGACACATTAGGTGCAATAATTTGCAGCTTACGTATAATGCGTTAAATGTTCACAAGGCTTTTGCAAATCTCCTACTAACAGATTAGCGGTATATCTCAGAGGGGTGCATAAGATATCAGTTTTGGCCGTTTTAGACGTAGTACTACGCGCAGTTTGCAGCACTGCTATACCAGTTTTCTTCGCTTAGTAAGAGCGTAGTAAACTTGATAGTTTCGCTTCTTTCGATAGTTTAGTTTCTTCCAACTGGAGGCGTTGGAAGCGAGAATACGCGCATTAGATAGCCAAAAGTTAATGTGTTTGATTCCATGAGTATAGCAAATACGTCGTACATATGAGTAAAATGTGTACAAGCGACACGGGTATGATGAAGTTGCATTAGGAACATAAATGCTGAGATACAAACAGGCTATATATGTATATCCCTGTAATGCCAAAACACAGTTCATCAAGGAAAACTGAAACAAACGGTTGATATTTATTTGTGACCAAGGAGAGCACATCAACAGAAAAAAAAAATTAAAGCTTTTCAGCTACAACGCAATTACTGCACTATTAAATAGCGAGTGATTTGTTAAACTATCCACAGCTGAAAATTCCGATCAGCATATCAAAAACGCCACTGCAAGCTTTGCATTAAGTTTCCCGCACTTCTATCAGCATTTTCTGGCATCCAATTCAGCATAGCACACGTACATTGGGCATCAAAGCAATATACAGCAATAAAATTGATGTTCAAGGACGCAGGTGATTATTTAAAGGGTCGAGGAATGATCTTGGGCAGCTGATCATATCTTGTGCAAGTTCTTGTGCAAGTAATGTCGAACTCCTTCAGTAATCCAGCTCAAGTCAAACCATGAAACAAATATTGTTATCCGCAAAATATAACACCTGGTATACCATACACCATCAGATAAGTCTTTTGCAGCACTGCTGAAGGCACTAGGCGTACAAAGATAATATATCCTTGCATTGCTGAATGTAGTTCCGGGCGTAACTGTCTGATTTATTTATTTTTAGTTTTATTTTTGCTTGGTACACGACATGTTACAGCGACGCGTGACACGTAAGGGCCTTTGCACATGCGCGTTGCATATCGCGGATTTCTGTGGCGGTGAACAGACGACGCGGCGCAGATGAACACATTTCGAGGGTCATTCGGCCTTGCTATTGGCTGAGGAGTCCTGCTGATTCCTGCAAACGACCTGTGAGATGGGGTGTAGCTCAGATGACGAGGATGAAGTGAGGTAGGCAAGAATTCGTGTAGTGCACATACAGAAAAGATAGCCAACCGGTGATATCTTAGGCCGAGAAACAGAACGGGAGCCAAGGGAGAGGAAACGCAATAGAGGACTGCGTTTCCTGTCTGCGATTTTTTTTTTTAACCAATGTGATGAAGTTGGAGAACTTAGGCGTGGGCTCAAATCGTCGGACGAAACAAAGCGGCGAGTGGATATCGCTGGGAGAGGCCTTCGTCCTGCAGGTGTATTTTCGGGGGGGAGGAGGAGGGACATGGAATATGAGAATGGTACGACATTAACGAAATTTGGGAAGCTCTGCGCGCAGGCTAGTGCTTTCGACCAACAAATCGGCGAGTTGCTCAGTCAAAGGCTGGTGTCTATATAATTCCTTTGAAAATTTTCGCTTACGCTCAGTCCTGCGGTTAAGATAGCCATTTCATGCATTCGGTTGATCGCGTGACATGTGGACATCCCGCAGAGCCATCCGAGCCGTCGCGGACGCCGACATCATCGTCAGTGACAAAGGATGAGACGCCAGCTCTGCGTAAGTCAGATGACAGCGAATGCTGATCCTGTATAGTCCCAGTCACTAATGCGAAAGCCTCAAGTGTCCCACGAAGCGGAAAATCCGGCGAGCGTGCGGGGGTTAACACCCGATGGCAAGAAAACCCACGTGACCAAGTGATGACGTCACGTTTCAGGTGCTGGACCTGCTGGGGCCCGCACCGCGAAATCCCACTGTGAACGGCCACGGCGTCAAAGGGACGCCGTGGCCCATACCCAAAACATTGACTTTCCCGATTCGAAAATTGAATTGACCCACGTTCAAAGCCGCGACCTGGCCAATTCCCAAAATTTGGGTGGCCCACCCTCAAAATTGACTTTGCCCAATTCGCGCACGTGGCCAAGTGAAAAGTATCGCTCAGAAGAGTCAGAATGCTTTCGCATTCAATGCACGTAAGGGGACTTAAGTGCCTCTATAACTTCTTGTAACTGGAATCGCAGGCGACGCATTCCACAGCATTGCACAGAGAAAATAACACATTTGATGTACAAAAAAGATAACAGCGATTTATTTATTTATTTAGTTAGTTAGTTAGTTAGTTAGTTAGTTAGTTAGTTAGTTAGTTAGTTAGTTAGTTAGTTAGTTAGTTAGTTAGTTAGTTAGTTAGTTAGTTAGTTAGTTAGTTTTCTATTCGCGTGAGGGCAGCTAAGACCACTTCCTGCTAGATATAAGGCGACGTATTAAATGTGAAGCCGTTGGTTAATGCGTTCAGGGTTGCTATTCTGGACACAATCAAATTCCGCCATATTGTCGGACACGCCATGCTGTTAGCTGCGATTGGCCCGTGGGGCTGCTGCGGCGTTTCTGATTGGCCCAGAGCGCCACCATTACATAACTGGACAATGTGGCGGAATTTTGACGGCTTTCATAATAGCAGCCCTGATCTGTAGACGTGTCCCGCTACATACGGCACGTCCTCCCAATAGAATGCTGTAACTGCCCGCTAAATTTAGCCGCCTGGCAGAAGGAAACAGTGGCCTGCCGTATAGTTCAAAATCACGCGCTTCATGTTGTTGGAGCGGCTGACCATACCTTACAAGGTCGGTTTTGCCCCGATGAACACGAAACGTGGTATAAGCAAACGTATGGCGATTGTTTGTTTATTGTTTTTTCCCTTTTGAAACAAGCAAGAGCACTTCTTTGATTATAGAGCAATGCACTAGACGAACTTATTTGCATAAACGAGTGCCTATGTAGCACGCCCACTTGTTACCTGGAATCGCAGGCGACGCATTCCACAGCATTCTACAGAGAAAATAACACATATGATGTACAAAAAAAAAAAAAAGAACAGCGATATGTTGTAGTGCACTTAAAAGGATTCCCCATGCTGCGAAGCAGCTGACCATATAATATAAATTTGTGTTTGCCCAGATAAGCACGAAACGTGGAATATGCATTTCCACGACATAGCTTCTGTTGTTTAAAAATACGGGTGGACTCAAATACAGGAAACGAGCTCATATGCATTAACGAATGACAGGGTCAAGCGACAAAAAGTTTCTTGGAATCGGAAGCGACACACTTCATAACTGCACGCAGAAAAGAAAGAGGAAAAAGTAAAGAACAAAGAAGTCTAACCAACGTTCTTATGCACCAGCACTACAAGACAACAAAAGTTTCATTGGGACGAAGAGTTCCGTGATATCATTGGGTATTGTGGCCTTTGAAATAGGGTGGAAAAGTAGATGAAAACCGACAAGAGCACGCAGAATCATATTCTGGGAAACCTCCAGTTGTTCACCTGTAACCCATGTCGGATAAAAAATGGATTTAACACCCACGTATGGCCCGCAACCCAAGCCCAGAGCTCATCAAACCATCGTCGTCGTCGTCGTCGTAGTAGTAGTAGTAGCAATCATCATCATCATTATTATCATCATCATTATCACCACCACCTTTTTGACTTTTCGAAGCGCCTCTTCCACCCTACCCGGTGAATTTGGGCTTTCGGGGGACAGGTACGTGTCAGGCATTTTTGCCATTCCGCTGGTCCTCTAGGCAACTGTACATTTCTTTTTTATTTCTACTTGCTTGAAATAGCCTCAAACTTCATTGCGCTGCAGCGAGGTCCGGCTTGAAATACTGTTTCTCACTGGGACAAGGCCAGCAGCCGGATTTCACGTTTTTGCACACTGGCCCCCAAAAAAGTTTGTCAAGCGCGTTGCACGCGCTATGACTCGAGCTAGAACTTGATCTCCTTGCTGTCACTTCCCGATGTGCAAATGCAAATAGTTTACCTGTGCTCTCAAAGTACACAACTATAAGCTGAGAGAAAAAGAATAATTAACAAGCTGCTGTTTAGGCGGCTTGACAGTGCGCTCACCCTACGATAACAAAGTAGTAATACAATCGGCTCTTATATAAACTCGTACAAAAGAAAGGTACAAAATGTCTAAACCTATTTATAAGAAACACATGCACAAAAAGATATAGGCTATGTCATGTAGAACTGTTCAGGCATAAAACAAACGACATATTTAATCGTTTGTATTCTTTCCGTAGAACATTCGACATCATTTTTTTTTCTATACCTCGGAAGCGGTTTTTCTCGAGGTCTACCACAGACTTCCGTTTCACGGGAACCGTTTAGAAAAAAGTTTATTTTAACTATGTCCAAGTAATGACGAAAGTAAACATGTGTGCTAGACTACGTCACCACACGACATTGCTTAACACTGCACAGCACATATCAATTCAGTCGGCGTATACGTATAGTCGTCTACACTGCCCCTGAAGATGTGCTGGTTGCTGGCTCTGTTCCCATGTTCCCTCTCGTTTTTTTTTTGCTCATTCACTCGCTTGCTCGCTCGTTCTTTCTCTCGTGCTATTCACTTACATTGGCAATCACCATCGATGGTTTCTGCAAATTCATAATAGGATATGAGCATAGTTTCGGAATCGTCTTCTCCAGCACATGTTCTCCGTATATAGTTCTTGCTGCTGTGCGCTTCCGATGTACTGGACGTCCCATGCCGTGCGTGTTTCTATCTGACATCAGCGAAGCAGTTCTTTTAAAAAAAAAAGACGTTACGTTTCCTCTAGCTACCGAATTTCTTAGGCGGCACCATTACTACGAAAATACGAGTGCGTCCGAGGTGTCATCCGCCCCTGACCGAGAGAAAAACCCCGATTCTTCCACGAACCTTGTCCTACGGAAAGAAATTCAACAAGTTACTGAAGTACTGTAGCGCCAAACAGACGACACAAGAAGAGACACGGACGAGCGTTTCCGTGTCTCTTCTTGTGTCGTCTGTTTGGCGCTATAGTACTTCAGTAACATGCACCAACTAGCCCAACAAAAAGTTCTGCTGGAAATTCAACAAGAGCGGACACTCGGCGAAAACTGGCAACAGGAAATGCGACGCGCTGATATTCGCAACAGCCGTTAGTTGGCGCGAGCACCGGAAAAAAAAAGGAATGTGAAATGAAGTCAACCGCATATGTTTTATTTATTTTTTATTCTTTCCCACTAAAACCTGTGGCGATGGGTTCACGCGAGGCTCACCGTATATATTAACCTGATAAGAACGGATACTTCACTTTGACACACATCGGCCATTTATACGTTTGCACTGCCCTCTCTTTGTCGGTGTTCCAAGCGCTTGCGTGTACACTTTCCTTCCGCTCTCCCGTAGGGGCGGTCCCGTCGAAACGTCACTAAACGTCACGCGTGTATAGTCTCTTCCGGCTCCTCGGGGAGGCGGTCCCGTCGTCCACGCGAATGTATTCAGAAATCATGGTAAATGAGTTCGTACTTTTGTTCAAAAATTCCTTGTCGCCCATGTGTCGTGGCCTAAACAGCTTCGCTGCTTATCCACTTTCACAGAGTGGAATGGCTCATGGTTTTTTTTTTAAATTTTTTTTATTGCACTCTACTTTCATAGCCAACCTAGAAAACTTACAATGCCCCACTTCATGATATTTTGCATCTCGAATTGGCCCGATATTTTCCTGCCTGCCAGTTGACTGATTCATTCTCGCCTCAGATTGTTATGCAGATGTTTAAATTGTGGGACTAAAGAAGAGACTTCCCTTGTCAATGCATTTCATGAAAACTTTGAAGATACCATGTAATTTGCTCGAATTGGTATTCCACTCACACGCGTTTTTCTTTCAGTCCCATAATTAAAACTTACGTATACTTCTGTCCGACTTCTCGCCTATCAGAGACTAATCAGACCGAAACTTGAATACGCATGCGCTGTTTGGGATTCTCACCAAGGTAACCTTAATGAAATGCTAGAATCCGTGCAGAACCGTGCAGCCCGATTCATTCTTTTTCTCAAAATGTTCATATCATTCTTGTGTCGCCGAACTAAAATCTCGTGCAAGCCTTGGAAGTCTTTCATCACGCCGCAGAATCGCACCGTCTGTGCCCATTCTTCAACCTTTATCACTCCTCACCCTGTACTGCCGTCAAGCCAGCCCATCGTCATTCAAATCGCACCAATCACGAAAAAGCGTTTACCCGCCATCTGTTCGAACCACTGCGCACATTTCTTCGTTTTTTGACAAAACATCGCAAGATTGGAATGACCTTCCCTCTGACGTTGTGCTCCTCTCCAGTAGCACCGACTTCAAGACAGCGACCTAAAAATTGTATAACATTTAACACATTTGAAAATAGCCCACCTCTCATGTAAAACCCCTTCGTTGGGGCCTTTGAGGTATTGTAAGTAATAAATAAATAAATAAATAAATAAATAAATAAATAAATAAAATTTGTGGTGAGAAGAAATCAGACGCAACTGGCAGGATTCACGGTGTTGGCCCAATTCCAACATTTTGAGATCATGACGTTGTGATTGAGGCTCTAGGTTAGCCATAAAAAATATAGTGCAATCAAAATAAAGACATCTCTATAAATAGCTGAAGTAACCGCTCAATTTAACATATTCTTTTGGGTACGGTAGTATGCCCATCCTAATATGTGACGTTTTAATTGGTCATAAATTTACCTACTATCTCCACACAAAAGTTATTGTTTTGCAATAAAAAATAAACGCCGATAATAAAAAGTCCGCGTGTTGCGATTTCGCAAAATAACGCGCACCCGTACAAACTCGACTATAAAAATTTCTGCAGAAACTTCGCTGGAGTTGTCTAAGTATTCGAAAGCATTGTGCCACATCCTCATGTCCGTTGTGTACTACTGACCATCGCTTGGCCACAACTGACCGTCACTTGAGCTTTGCTTAATATACTGACCATCGGTTCAATACACAGTTCGGGATTCCAGTCCTATATGCTTCGGGGGTCGAGAGTTCAATACCCTATATGCTAGCAAGGTTCGGTGTTCTACTCCTTATTTACTTCGGAGGTCGAAGGTTCGACACCCTACATGCTTGCAAGGTTCGGTGTTCGACACCCTACGTACTTAGGAGGTCGAGGGTTCGAGCCCCGACGCACTTGATAACTTGTGCGCTGGAGTCGTTATTCACTACATACCACTATGTGTGTTCTATGTATTTACTAGGGAGCCCTATGTATTCCTGTGGGAAAGGCGTTAAGTTACGGACAGATTTGCTAAGCAAGGAGCCCAAGAATGATTACGCATTAAAAGCGACCGCCACAGGCAGCGATCGGCAGCAACGCGTGCGCGCTGCGCGAGAGTAAAATCATGTAAAGCACCTTTTTTTTTGAGCGGGAAGACCTACGTGTCTCCGCGCAGATCGCTTATCATCCCTTTGCTTCGTCTTTTTTCCCACTTCCCTCTCTCCTAGTGCAAGACAAGCTGCAGTCTAGCTAACCTCTCTTCTCGAAAGCAGTAGCCGCATAGTCGAAATCTACTGTCAGTATGTATCAGGGCCATCTAAAGGCCTCGTTGCTACAAAGACTTATGAGAGCAGCGATGCTCACCGTCCCGAGACTGCGAGGAAGCCCCGAGTAAGCCGTCGTTGCAGGACATTGAACGCTTTCCCACTAAAGCGCGCGTAGTATACTGCACTCACGCAAGAACACCAGCAGTTATACTGCGCTGACACGCGTCCACACATTCAAGTGACGGGGAACAACGCGGGAAGGACGAACAAAAAACAAAAGCCCATGCACACTGAGGGCAGACAAACCAGCACAACGCAAAAAACACTTACCAGTTTCGTCTACTCTCCCACGCGATCCCGGGCATCGCATCGTCGCAGCAATCGCATCGTACGTTTGCCGAACTGAGGACTGTGTAGCGATCACAGTCGCAAAACTGAATCCTTACAGCGGCCTCACCCTATTCCAAACAAGTCCCGGTTCGTCACTGCCATGATCGGACGCGGCGCGTAACGCCATGGTGCAAAATTGGCGCGAAACCACCCAGAAAAAACACAAATACATCGCTCATGACGCCACCATATGACGCCATCTCTGCAACTCCGTCCCGTCATGCAATGCAGCATATATATAAAGGGACGCGGAGAGATGACATAAAAACATGGCCGCTGCCTCTGCATTGAATTTAGCAGGCTTAGGACATACAGATCCGGCTGCACATATTCCAACAGAAACAGGGTCGTCGAGAGTAACATAAAAGCACAAATTTGTGGACAGAGTGCGCTCCTGGAAGCGATGTTGCTACACTGAACACAATCATTCTTTATTGCTATCGCGGTGGTAGAACTTCAGACAAATGGGTATTTCATCTGTCTACACGGCTCCGCGGCACTGGAGCGGCTGTGTGCATCTTTTTTGTGCTGGGTTTCCGCGCTGGCATGGATTGGCGCGTTGGGCCAGCCGTGTTGTTGTACAAGATGGCGAAATATGGCGTGTTGCAGACGACTACTCGTAGCGTTTCTGAGTACACAAATAATAATGGAAGAAACTTGGCAAGCGGATCAATGATTGTATTTTGATTGCTCCAGTTTCGTACCTTGGCTGCAGAGATTGTTTGCTAAAAATAATCAACATATCCTCCGTTACGGCAACAATCATTAATTTCTTTGGCAGCTTTCTTGGCAACGAAGCATTGCGCCGGCTGGTTTTCACATGAGGAAAACGTTGGTACGTCAGCCTGCCATCGAGCTCGCTCCTTGAATGCACCCTATCAAAATCACCCTTAGTAAACACGGCAAAGGGGACTTCCAGATTCCTACCATATAAACCAAATTAGTAATGGTGCTGTTTTCTTCTCGTCTCATGAACAAGCCAGAAGTGCCAGAGGAGCGTTATTTTGTCACGAAATAAACTAAACGTACGTCAAAAGCGGTCCAAACTACGTGAATGTGTGAATACAGAAAGTGAGAGAGGCAGAAAGAAGAGGTGTCTCTACCTGCACGACTAATGTATCGCAGATGGGCGTGAATACAAACAAACATCAGCAAGAACACTTGCGATGACATGTGTCGGATTATCTGGTAATTTGAAAGGCTACATGCAACCATGAAATCGCGTGTAGCGAACGAATATTATGCGCTTGAACAAGGAGGTAGCGTTGCATAGCTAGAACACGTATGGGGCCTGTGAAAAGCACTAATTGATAGACCATCCCGCCGTTTGCAGTGCCGGAAGAAGTTATTGGCAGTTAGCCACGCATACAATACTAGGGAGCTTTACTACGTTTCGTTAGAGTTATCATGAAGCCTAACGACAGCGCTATGGTACTCAGCAGAGCGCGGCCTGAGTCTTTCAGAATAGCGGAGCCGAGCGAAACGATGACGCCAGCGGTTGTGGCGCCACATAGATTCACAACTTCACAAAATGCAAGTACACGAAAGGTACACCCTAATCTCAACCTAATGGAATGCTGCATCAATATTTTGCACAAGCACTGACCACGCTGGCCCCGAGCATATCCCGCATTTCCCCAAATGATGTTGAAAATAATCAAATTTACGGAGCCTTCATATACAGGCGTGCGTGTGAAAGCACCCTGATAAAAATTTCAGTTGCGGAGCCATCTGTACGAAATACAAAGCACAAACAAACGTTCGTAGTCTATACAGCCTCTGAGATCAGGGATCGTGCATGGCGAGGTGAATGCACCGGCAAATACAGAAGGCCATGAACAAGCCTACAGTACAGCCGCCTATAAAGAACGAAAACGTGTCGGTTTTCGAATTCAGGTATATGAACTGAGCCGATCGTATGACTATTTATGCCTATTGTCGTCTTCGGTCTATAGGGTGAACTTCGGTGAAGACACGTCACATTGGTGGTACGCGACTGATGACATCTCAGTCGACGTGGCGTTGCTGTACGGAGAAGCAGACGGCGAGGCTCTGCGGGGAGCAGATGGTGAGCAGATGGTGAGGTGTGGCACCGACGACGAAGCAATGTATAAGTGGTTGGTTCCCTGCTGGTGCCCTTGCTGATGTCGCTGGCCACGACTCGAAGTCTCTCGAGCATGGCCGTTGGTTCTGCATGATGCAGCTGACGGCTGTAAACTGCTTCAGCTGCACCCACAACGTTCCGAGTACTGCAGTGCACCGGGTGTTTCAAGTCGTTCCGCACGTTCATGGTCTATACCCGAGCATTGCTGCGGGAGCCCCACGTTAGACGCCAGTGTGGGGAGAGCTGCGTGTCCGAACCCCAAGACTAACTAGTTTCTTTATTTCCTTACTTCGGTGTTGCACGAAATGACTGGGGCTGGTCCGCTCTTGCCACACAACACACGAGGCCTGAAGTGCCGATAAATTGAGAATGTATCTGAGAAACGGCGCCCATTTGCCAACGATACTTTGCTGCAGCCGAAGCATAGTGACGCACGTCTGAAAAAAACACAAGCGTCTATTGGGAGCAAATTCGCCAAAACAGATTGCAAGATCACGACTGGTCGACAGATCCGAAAGGGGAGGCTCTTCCTTCGTCGGGTGCGGCCATGTTCCTCTGTATACACAACGCTACGTACGCAAAGCCAACGCAGCGCCGCTTATACGGGCATGCGCAGTGTGAATCACGTGACGCTAAGTCGTTGTACTTGCTGTTATACACGCAATTCTCAGAACTCTTCAGTATAAATACAAGGCGATGCAATCATTTCAGTCTATTGAAGTTCACTGCTATACCCACTCGACGTCAACAAAACTCAAGCAATGAGAACGGAATATATTTCGATGCCATTTATTACGCTGGCACAATTTGGCGTGCGATCATAACCAACACATTGATCAAACTACAAAGGGAAGTTTATCGATGCACTCGTGACACTGACGGCACAGGCGACCGCAACACGAGAAATCGTGATCAACCTTTCTTCTGCAGCACACAACGCCAGAGACGTCCTTACTGGCGAGGTTTAAAAATGCGCAATTTGTTATCAGTTTTACACCCAAACATAGACACACGCTGATTGAGAACCTTCGTTGTTTTTAATATGTCAATTTTATAAATTATTTTTGTCGAAAAATGCACGAAACTATATGCAAGCAACTAACTAATATACAGGCAAGTCTCTTCTATTTAAAAACGCGAAAAATTTTCTTTCGTTTTATTTTTTTTTGAACGCACACGAGAAATATTTTTTCTCGGCAAAGCCAACTGCGAAAGGCTTCCCGCCAAGACGCTGGCTACGCAGGTGAGACGCAACACCGGTGAATGCGGTGAACGCAGGCGGCCCCGGAAAACTTTTGTTCGCACGTTTTTCGTCGATCAAAATTCGCTGCCAAAAATAGCTTGCGTTTTGTACATCCTTGAAAAATATAAAGGAACAGGGTACAGGCACAAGCCTGGTTAACGCTCTAACTCCTGCGCACTTCTTTTTTACGCGAACGATTTAAATATGACACCGTACAATAGCGAAACGTGTATTGCCACATTAGGAGTCTCGCAAAGAGAATCAATGGGCCTTCAAGCTAAGGCGCGCTTTTACTAATACTATAGTCGGTGCTTAGGCTATTATCCTTCTCTGACAGTCCCGGACCTAGCTGCTTGGGACTGACTGCTGTCTCGCATTCGATTTCCTCGAAAGCGCCGCTCCCCAGTTGGAGAGCTGCCGGATTTGCGTTCGTTTGGCGCGGACCGGAAGTCGTGGGCTGTCCGCGAGCACTGCGAGCTGTCAACAGATTTCTGCTCGGACCAGCGCAAGCAGTTAGCAGACGACGGCTGCCTTAAAAAGATGCGCGCGGCGTTTGACGCCCATATTGCAAATGATGCCGTGCAATTCTGCGCACTTTGTGCGTTCCAGACGGCAAAGATTGTGCACTCGGCTATTGTTTCTGTTACATCCGTGCTTTGGGTGCCATGCACCATGCTTGTTTTTCGCGAGCGGTCTCCCTGCTGCGGCTTTAGTCTTTGTGTTCTCCAAGAGAGAAGCAGAGTGATCGGGCGCGCATGCTTGCTTTCTTTGATGTCTTTCGGGAAATATGCTATGCTCATTGTCCTGTATGCGTATAGTAAACAGGTAGATTTCACTTTCCAGGTGAGTGAAACTGGTGTGCGAGGAAGCATATCATATTGCACGTGACTGTTTCACGCCGGTATAGCTGGGGTGTTATCAATCGGAGCTTCGTCAATTGCTGTTGACACGCATGTTGATCCCTTCTGTTGCCAAGTTCGAGCGTTTGTGTTTTGACGCGCAGTATTAGCAGGTGGTATACATGTGCTCTGTCCTAGATACACGTCGGGCCTTTAGTAGACGGTGTCACGAGCTTTGACGATATCGGCGGGTGCTTTCTGCGTGAAGAAACAGCAACGTGGCACGACCGCGACTTTGCTTATGTCCGCTTGGCAATTCCACTTAAATTTCGCAGGCAATGAGCTAGCTTAAATACAGCAGTTAAAGGGCACAAAGAGCGAGAGCGCGACGTAAGCTGCGCTTTGCGAACGCGTTCTATGCGATCGGGCTGTGATTCCACAATATGCAAGCTTTATGGTTGTGTCGGTGACTTGGCCTCCGAGACTGCACCCTTTCGGAGACCATGCTAATGAATTCGCTGGGTATGGGGCTACCAACGAGTAGCTAAGAGCAGACGACGGCAGCCAGTGGAGTGACTTCCGGTCACGGTGTTTTCGAACGAAACCTCGGACAATCCCGAACAGCTGGATCACATGACTGTGACGCGCTCTTCCGTCAGACCTAGTCAAACCGGAAGCCGCAGGTGGTTTGCGGACAGTCCTGAACACCATAATCGAAAGAAGTCCATTGTGTCAGCATGACGTGTCAGTATATTAGCGTTATCACGGGTTTTCGAGATCTGAATTCTCGTTGGGGTACAGCGCCTATAACAGTGACTCCTCCATCTGAAAAGGCAAGCATAGAGAAAAACATTCAACAAGAGCGGCCGAATAGACTGTAGTGCTCCAAGCAGCTGGTGTGAAAGCCTCGGTTTCCGGTTTCGCGTTTTGAACGCTAGCTGGCGCTCATTGTACGCCGGCTGCGCTGATATCGGCGCAGCATTTGTTTGTGCTTCTACACTCTAATTTCTGTAACCTATACGTTAAGCTATAAACATGAGTAACGAATAAAATAACGGTTGCATCGTCCGCCCTTTTGATGTTTTCATTAAAATGCTCATCTGAAGAGTTACAGTGATAAAACTTAGTGCGACGGGAGCTGTTTATTTGTTACTTCAATCTGCTGCCGGCATGTAACCTCTATATTGTAACCTACAGAATTCTAAGGTATCTTTAAGTGAGACTCCACGGAGACCTCCGATATAGTGAGTGGAATTTTGCAATTTACACGTCAGCAAAGCGCAGGATAAGTTGCTGCGTACACACATGGTTGATCCGCTTGATAAGCACGTGTGCGGCGGCTCACTCATAAATATCGCCTGAGGGAAGATTACTCATTGAGCCGGCAGAGCCGCATATATCGGAACTAGCTCGCGGGAAAACAACATTCTGCTAGAATAACGACGACTCTTGCCGGAAGTACAATCACCGACTGAACAAATATTATACAATTAGCGTTTTTCACAGGCCCTACATGCGTCCTGCTGAAAGCTACCTCGTTGTTCTACCACATAATCGCTACACGCGATTTGTTTCCATGTAACATTGTAAATTATCAGATAATCCGACACATATGCCACCGCAAGTGTTTTTGTTGACGTTTCTTTTGATTCACACATTTCAAGGATTGCGGACCGCTTTTGACAAACGTTTAGTTTGTTTCGGGACAAAATAACGCTACTCTGGCACTTCCGGCTTGTTCATGAGACGAGAAAAAACAGCACCATTGCTAATTGGGTTTATATGGCATGAACCTGGAAGGCCCTTTTGCCGTGTTTACTAAGGGCGAATTTGGTTTGGTGTATTCATGGAGCGAGCTCAATGGCAGACCGATGTACCAACGTTTTCCTCATATTAAAACCAGCCGGCGCAATGCGTCGTTGCCTATCAAGCGCCCAAAGAACTTAATGATTGTTGCCGCAACGGAGGATATATTGACTGAGCATTTCTAGCAAACAATATCTTCAGCGAAGGTGCGAAATTGGAGCAAGCAAAATGCAATCATTCATCTGCTTGGCAAGTTTCTCCCATTATTATTTGTGTACTCAGAAACGCTACGAGCAATCGTCTGCAAAACGCCATATTTCGCCATATTGTACAACAACACCGTTGGCCCAACGCGCCAATCCATGCCAGCGCGGAAACCCAGCACGGAAAAGCCTCACACAGCCGCTCCAGTGCCGCGGAGCTGTGTAGACAAATGAAATACGCAATTGTCTGAAGTTCTACCACCGCGATGGCAACAAAGAATGATTGCGTTCAATGCGGCAACATCGCTTCCAAGAGGGCACTCTGTCCACAAATTTGTGTTATTGTGTTACTCTTGACGAGCCTGTTTCTGTTGTAATATGTGCAGCCGTATCTGAATGCCCTAATCTTGCTAAATTCAGTGCAGAGGCAGCGGCCATGTTTTTACGTCATCTGTCCGTGTCGCTTTATATAGTTGCAGCATTGCATGGCGGGACGGAGTTTCAAACATGGCGTCATGAGCGGTGTATTTGTGTGTGTGTTTTCTGGCTGGTTCCGCGCCCATGTTTAGCGCCAATTTTCGTGCCATTGGCGTTACGCGCCTCGTCCGATCATGGTGGTGTATGTGTGTGCGTCTTCTGGCTGTTTCCGCGCCAATTTTGTACCATTCGCGTGTCCGATCATGACAGTGACGAACCGGGACTTGTTTGGAATAGTGCGAACCAGCTGCAAGGGTTGATTTTGCGACTGTGATCGCTACACAGTCCTCAGTTCGGCAAACATTCGATGCGATTGATGAGACCGCTGCCCGAGAGATCGCATGGGAGAATAGACGAAATCGGTAAGTGTTTTTGCATTGCGCTGGTTTGTCTGTCATCAGTGTGTATGGGCTTTTGTTTTTTGCTTGTCCTTCCCGCGATGCTCCCCGTCGCTTGAACGTGTGGACGCTTGTCTGCGTAGTATAACTGCGGCTATTCGTGCGTTAGTGCAGCTACTGCAGGCGCTTTAGGGG
The DNA here is from genome assembly GCF_050947875.1 of Dermacentor variabilis. Lineage (NCBI taxonomy): Eukaryota > Metazoa > Arthropoda > Arachnida > Ixodida > Ixodidae > Dermacentor > Dermacentor variabilis. The sequence goes on from NC_134576.1 coordinate 129,980,172, forward strand.
GAAAGTGTTCAGTGTCCTGCAACGACGGCTTACTCGGGCTTCCTCGCAGTCCCGGGAGGGTGAGCATCGCCGATCTCATGAGTCTTTGTAGCGGCGAGACCTTTAGATGGCCCTGATACACACTGGCGGTAGATTTGACTATGCAGCTACTGCTTTCGAGAGGTTAGCTAGACTGCAGCTTGTCTTTCACTAGGAGAGAGGGAAACTGAAAAAAAAAAATGAAGCAAAGGGGTTAGTGGCGTCTTAAGGGGAAACGCGTCGGTGTTCCTGCCACGCAAAAAAATAAAAAAAATAAATAAAAAAAAATAAAGAAGCTTTGCGCGGCGCTCTCGCTATGCTGCCGATCGCTGCCTGAGGCGTTCGCTTTTAATGCTTAGTCATTCTTAGGCTACTTCCCCGGCAGATCTGTCCGTAACTTAACGCATTTCCCATAGGAATAGACAGGGCTCCCTAGTAAATACATAGGGCACACATACTTGCATATAGAAAAATAACGGCACCAGAACGCACAACTCACCAAGTGTGTTAGGGCTCGAACCCTCGACCCTCCATGTACGTAGGATGTGGAGCCCTCGACCTCCTAAGTATATAGGACTCGTACCCCGAACTTTCCAAGTGCGTAGTGTATTGAACTGATGGTCGGTACTGGTTTAGCAAAGCTCAAGTGGTGGTCAGTTAGGGTTACGCGATGGTCAGTGAGCAAGTGGCAGAATGCTTCCGAATGCTTCGACAACTCCAGTGAAGTTTCTGCAGAATATTTTTTTTTCAGCTGAGTTAGCAGCAGTACCAAGCAGTCCGGCACTGTCAGAGAATGATACTCGCACCTAAAGCAACGCTTCAAATATATATATATATATATATATATATATATATATATATATATATATAAAGCGTGCTCAAGCACGAAGGCCCATTGAGTCTCTATGCGGGACTCCCAAGTGAATACACGTTTCTCTACTGCACGGCGTCATTTTTAAATCGTTCGCGTAAAAAATAAATGCGCAGGAATTAGCGCGTTAACCAGGCTTGTGCTTGTACCCTGTTTCTTTATATCTTTCAAGAAAGCACAAAACGGAACCAGTTTTGGGTGGCGAATTTGGATCGACAAAAACGTGCGAACGAAAGTTTTCCGGGTCCGCCCGCGTTCACCAGTGTTGCTTCTCGCCTGCTTTACCGAGAAAGAAAGTGTTTCTTGCGTGCGTTCAAAAAAGAAAGAAAGAAAGAAAGATAGAAAGAAAAGGAAAACGTCTTTCAAAGTTTTAAAATACAAGAAACTTGCTACTATATATATCACTGATGACAAATTGCATTTTTTTTTATGCTTCTCCAGTAACGACTTCTCTGGCGTTGCGTGTTGCAGAAAGAAAAAAAAAAGGTTAATCATGATTTATCATGCTACGGTCACCTGTGCTGTCAGTGTTACGAGCGCATCGATAAACATCCCTCTGTAGTTTGATCAATGTGTTGGTTATGATCGCACGCCAAATAGTGCCAGCGTCATAAATTGTATCCAAACGTATTCTGTTCTGTTTGCTTCAGTTTTGTTCACGTCGAGTGGGTATAGCAGCGAACTTCAATACGTTGAAATAATTGCATTGCCTTGTATTTATACTGCAGATTTCTGAGCATAGCGTGTATATAACAACAAGCTCAGGGATTTAACGTCACGTTATTCACACTGCGCATGCCCGTAAGAGGCGCTGCATGGGCTCTTGCGTGGGTAGCATTGTGTGTATAGAGCAACATGGCATTACCCGACGAAGGAAGTGCCGCCCCTTCCGAATCTATGGAGTCGTCATCCTGCAAACATGTTCTGGCCCATTTGTTCCCAACACACGCTTGCGTTTCCTTCAGACGTGCGCCACTGTGCTTCGGCTGCAGCAAAGTATCATTGACAATAGGGCGCCGTTTCCCAGATCCGTTCTCAATTTTTCGGTGCTTTAGGCTTAGTGTGCATACAGGGAGTTCGGCATTGTGTGGCAAGAGCGGACCAGCTCCATGGTGATTTCATGCAACACCGAAGTAGCAAATTAGAGCAACTAGTCGTGGAGTTCCGACCCGTAGCTCTTCCCGCACTGGCGCCTAACGTGGGGCTTCCGCGGGCAAGGCTCCGGGATGGACCACGAAAGCGCGGAACGACTTGTAACACCCGGTGCACTGCAGGACTCGGAACGTCGCCCATGGGGGCTGATGCGGTTTACGGCTTTCAGCTGCATCGTGCAGAAGCAACTGCCATGCTCGAGAGATCACCGTGGCCAGCGTCACCAGCAAGGGTACCAGCAGGCAACCGCTTTTCTTATACACTGCATCGTGCCACACCTCACCGTCTGCTCACCGTCTGCTTCCGGCACAGAGCCTCGCCGTCTGCTTCTCCGTACAGCAACGCCACGTCAACTGAGATGTCATCAGTCGCGTGCCCCCAAAGTGACGCGTCTTCACCAAAGTTCACCCTATAGACCGAAGACGACAAAGAGCATATACAGTCATACGATCGGTTCAGTTCCTACACCCGAATTCGAAAGCCGGGACTTTTTTCCCTTCTTTACAGGCAGCTGTATACTGTAGGCTTGTTCATGGCCTTCTGTATTTGCCGGAGCACTAACCACGCCATGCGCGATCCGTGATCTCAGAGGCTCTATAGACTACGAAAGTTTGTTTGTGCTTTATATTTCGTACAGATGGCGCCGCAACCCAAATTGTTATCAGGGAGCTTTCGTATATACGCACGCCTGTATGAAGGCTCCGATAATTTGATTATCTTGAACATCATTTGCGGAAACGCGGGATATGCTCGGGACCAGCGTGGTCAATGCTTGCGCAAGATATTGATGCAACATTCCATTAGGTTGACATTTGAGTGTGCGTTTCGTGTATTCTTGTACTTTGTGAAGTTTTGCATATAGGTGGCGCCTGTGTGATGAAGTTTCTTTTATAATGTTTCGGGTTTCTGGAGATAGCTTATTTTCTGCTCACAGAGGTATGGTTGGAACTGGGGAACTGTCCTGAACATTAAAATTTTGCCATGTAGTCTGACTCCACCATGCTTGCATATTGAGCCAATGACAGCTGACACAGAAATGGTGGAATCTTACATTGTACGGTGTAAAGTCCTAATGACAGACTCTAGCTTGCCATGGATCCAACCAATGTTTCCTGTTTCCTGTATTTCGTGAAAAAACGTGTAATAATTATAAAGAAAGAAAGACGTTATCACAACAGAGATACAGACAAACCTCGGCTTAATGAAATCCGATTTCACGACATTTTTGATTCACCGAAGCGCACTCGAATCCCAGACACATAATCGTAGAGCATAACGCGTTAACATCGAGCCCAATGAATCGAACTCTACATCTCGCCATAATTAACGAATGTTTTGAAGGAAAATCATGATCGAGTATGCGGTGTTGTCAGTTCAGGTGGTGGACGCCACTAACCTGTCAAGAGGCTTCGCTTTACGCATGAAGGAACTGAAGACATGCTCGATTGGCTGGCTAAAGTACACATTATTTTAGTTTTCTTCTCAAATAATTGTTATTCGCTCACGTTGTGTAAGTATTTTCGATTCGGCAAAGTTATCGAATTAATGAAAAAAAGGTGTTCGACTTCCATCGAATTCGGTAAATCGAGGTTTACCTGTATGTATAAATGGCAAAGGTGCCGCTTTTTCTGCTTCCCTAAAGGTAAAGCGGCTCGGCACCTGCAGGGATCGCGACGAGGGGTTAAGGAACAAATCTATATTGCCTAAGACTCTGCGTGGTCTATTTTCGGTAATGTAGTTTTCGACGCGATATATGTCGCCAGCCGGTAATTTATTTTGCCAACTTTATAGAGAGAACGAAGAGCTCCATCGATGCATCATGTAAGTATATTTGCCCGCCGTCGATCACACGCTGTCGTAACAGGCGGAATCGTAGACGGTTTGCTGCCTCATTTTGTCGCGATCAACCTCTGTTTCTCTTTGCCCGTTGATTGGCTGCGCCGACGGTAGCGGATGTGACGCAAGAACTTCGCACGAGCGTTAGGCGACAAATCGCGCGGAACGCTGGCAGCGGTGGCTCAGTGGCTGTGGTGTATTGATGCAGAGTATAAAAGGTCACTGGTTCGACTTCCACCATCGCCCTGGCAATGCCTCTGTTTATTTTTTTTTAATGTGGGAAGAGAATCGTTCTAAATTCTTACCAACTTACTGACATTTCTAGCCCTTGAACCTTGAACATTATTTTTTTTTTCATATCTATACAACGTACGGATGACAGGGGCACAGGCAAATAGCCATTAAGTTGGCTTGACTAGGTCTGTGTTCCTTATTGGTTCCTTTGGCAACACGTAGCAGTGCGTGCATAAATACAAGATGAGCACATGTATTGGAAAAACAATATAAATATAAACAATGTTTAGGTAAATGGGACTATTTATACAACGTTACTTTCGCACAGCGGCGCAAAACTGACATGAATGCCGAGATTGTAATTGTCATACAAGTTATTAAATATATATATAGCCCATACCCGCTGTTCGCAGCTAAGATTTTCACAGCGAAAAGCTATTATGGGCTATGTGGTTTGCAGGGAAATCTAAATTTATGACGATTCATAGACTCGAAATCTGGGGGGGGGGGGGGGGGGGAGGAACATTGAGAAATGCGTACCCGGTAACATACTTGATACCCTTAAGAAGTGAATAAGAGTGTAAATTATTTTGCAGTGTACGTGCAAACAAGCGAAGTTGAGAGAGAAGTAACGAGAAAAGAGAACGGCCACTTCAAAATAAACAGACCTGCCTATCTATGCCACGGGGAATTCACTCCGCATGGGTCACAGTAAAGTTATCGAACAAACCATCTCAACTCTTACAAGTATTACGTGTTTACAGCCGCAGTAGTCTACTGGAGCAAACTCCCGGATGTAGGCCTCTCCTCTCCTTCGACTGAGTCCTTATTTAGTGTTGCGGACATTAACTTCAGTATGTAACACGTTCATGCACAGGGTCACACTCGATCACTCTTAGCACATAACTTACGGTCATTTGTAATTCTTCAGAACCAGCTTTTTTGTGATAGTTAGCGCTTACGCTTAATAATGCCGTGCATTTTTTTTTACTTCATCTGCACACTCCTCGTTCGGCCCAGATTTCATGAAAAAGAGGGCATGGATAATCGCGATGCGCAGGCAAAGTTTAAAACGCGTGGGTTTATCGTGGCCTTCTTGCAGTAAATTGCTTATGCAAGCGCTCCGGGACGTTATAGGTATCAATAAGGGCACATAATTCTTGCTAGCACCGCTGCGTTGGCATAGTGGATATGGCGTTGCGTTGCTATAAAAGCCCGAGGTCGTGGGAACGAATCCCGGCCCCAGCGGACGCATTCCGAGTTGTGGGAAATGCAAAAAAAAAAAAAAAAAACACACGACCGTGTCTACCACGTATTAGGGGCGCGTTAAGGAATCCAAGGTGGTCAAAATTAAACCGGAGTCTCGCCCACTACGGCGTGCCTCATCATCATATCGTGCTCTTGGCACGTAAAACCTCAGATTTTTCAGATTTTGCTAGCTGTGTTGCAAGAGTTATAACAGCCACCGAAGTCAAATTTTGTGAAAATGACGGCGGAACATTAAAGTGCGACGTGCATGAGAAGTTGAAAAGTATGCAGGTGAAGGCCTTTGCTAAATGTTTTCCAATAAGTGCTAGAAAACGTTATACGCGGGTAAACATTTTAGAGTGGGTGTGTATGTGGTTTAATTACAAGCAACTGAAATGTTTGATGGCAACTGCTTGATTGAAAGTGAGAAGCTTCGCTGGATATTGGACTGTGATTCTGCAACCTCATACGAATCCGCTGTCTCTGTGGTTTTTCTTTATTTTCTTTTTCTGCACTCCTGCTTGGGTGTCACACCAGGACCTCTAGTATAAATAAATAAATAAATAAATAAATAAATAAATAAATAAATAAATAAATACAATCAATGACGATTTAGCGGTGAATGCGAGGGAAATGCGTGATCATTACGTCCCACCTCTTTGAGCTCCCGGATGCACGATTTAAACCGCGTTCACCAGATTGCAAAGTGTTCTTCAGGAGCTCACTCGACACTCCTCCTCCTCCTCCTCCTCCTCCTCCTCCTCCTCCTCCTCCTCCTCCTCCTCTCTCTTTCACACAATATATATATATATATATATATATATAATATCGACCTGCCACCCTTCACGCACGTGCACCTTTTTTTCGCTTTGACCCTCCTCATTCTAACGCACTAAAATAAACGGTATTCTAATAGGGATTAGGCGGGCCAGTTCTCAGAGTTAGCCAATTTACATAAACAACAAAAAAATTTTAATGACGTGACATAGAAGCCGTGGCCTCGTAATACAAAGCGGTGCGAGATAGAAAACCTCAATTACGCTTCGTGACCGACCGAGTTCCGTAATGAAAGTGGGGCGTGGCAAAACACGAGAAAAAGGCGTAATTTATGCATGCCGCCGGAGATTATGCCTCGCTTCGCTCGTGCGGGCCCCCGTTAATCTTTCTCTCCTCTCGCTTTCGACGAGTCTCATTTTGTCGGTAAATAAAAAAGCCCGATATTTTTTTTTCTTTCTCCTCGCCTTTGTTCTCGCGGCATCTCCCCGTTGTGTGCGTCGCGTATCCCGGGTATGAATATTGAACGGCGTTAGTGAGGGTCTCTTTAAATGAGAAAATTCGCGTGATCTTCAAAATAAGAAACGCGACCTGAATAACTTTCTTGCTTGTTCAGTTTCGTGTTTGAAGCGCCTTAGTTTCACGAGAATCCGGGCACATAAAGATAAAGCTCTTAATCTCACGACTAGAGTGCATGGCTGTGGCTTTGGCTTGTTTGTTTGGTAGGTTATTTTCGAATACACCACCAATTAAAGATGGGCACTCCCGAATACATATCCGTAGTACAGACACAACCCACCATACGTGAATACTCTCATAGATTAAACGAACTCTCATTTTACACGGAAAGTCGTAGGTATCCATTTTTCCTTTAATGATACGTGAATGGAACAAGCCGGATTTTTCCATTAGGAACAGCTAGCCAAACAGTACCCATGTATTTATCATTAGCCCAAAAAGAATTACATGCTATACAAATGTGAAAAACCCATGTTTTTAATTATACTTCATGTGCAACTTATTGTACACATAATCCCTACTTGTACTACTGATAACTAAGGCAAACCTTTTAGTTAATTGTCACTTTGTTATTCTTAACTTTACCATCACGTTATTTTCTGTTATTTCTGCTTACACTGGGGGGCTCAACTGTGCTCGCTGTCTGTCTATCGTGTGTAATGGTGTTTGTACAGACTTATATGCTATATGTTAAGATTAACTATGCCTATGCCGTTCCTGTTAGGATTCCCGACGACATTGACAGTAATAATAAGTAAATAAACGGATAAATGTTTTTTTAACTGATATCAAAGGCGCTGTGTGTCGTCTCACGCGCCTTCTATGTCCATGTCGTACATTGTACCGGCGTTAAATTAGAACTTCAGAGCAAGGTGACCGTTTACGCTACGGGCCAATTACCTCCGATTCGCCTATTCGAATTCACCTGTAAAACGCAGAAATACTGGCACGATACAACCGTCGAACTGATTTGAATTAAATTCTGTTGCAGTTGAGAGAGGAAAGTTGTTTTAGCGACAGCAGCCAGCAGAATGTTGATCCACGACGCCACACATGTTACAAAAAAAAAAAAAAAAAAAAGATCGCCGACAATCGGTAAGCGGTCTCTGAGAAAAATCGAAGCGCGCAGTAGTTTACAAATCCGTAACCCTACTCCAAAAACAAATATATCGCCAAAAGGACTTCTTGGGCAAGTTGGTGCTTAGATTTCCTAGGTATGCTTTGTGGCGGAAAAAACATTTTGTATTTACAAAATACAAAATATATTTTGCGCCACAAGGCATACCTAGGAAATATATCGCCGTTTTGTAAACTGCCTGTGTTCAAGCATCTAAAGTGGACACATGTTATATGTAAACTCACGGGTTAAGTGAAACTGTATCAATGTTTACGAGTGTTTTGCAAAAGTCCTACTCACACATTAGTGGCATATTCGAGAGCGTTGCATGATATATGAATTTTTTCTCCGCTTTAGATGTCTTAAACATTTCGGAAATGGTGTCTCCAAATGAGGACAAACCAAAAAAAAAAAAGTTGCTTTTGCTGATGACACCAACAAGCTAAAAGAAACACGAAAAATCAAGCTCGAACAACTCTCAGACATTTCGTTCTGCCTGGACGTCAGTCACCGTATACATTCGCGTGTTTTCGAACAGACTCAAAAGAAAACGTGGACAGATAACAGCAGCCTCGAAGTGCGCCCACTCAGCTGCACTTTCCGACTTTTTTGTTTACTTCTAAACTGCTTTGCTTAACGCATAAAAAATTTGAGAGGATGTTTATAACTCACGATAGAAGTTAAAATGAATCGAAATGTTGTGCGCAGAGGTTTTGACATCGCATGCAGGGCGATATGTGGGCTCGTTTGAGTCGATTAAGGCTGTGCGTGGTCCACGTGACCATGGGTATGTGCGTGGGGTCGGTTGTGCATCAGTTACTTCACCTCGCTTTTAATGTTCTTCAAACTAAACGTCGTTTTTTTTTTAGCCGGCGACGAAAACCCGCAGTGCGAGATTTCAGTGATCTTGGAGACACACACGGCACGTTTGCTCGGTTTGACGGTGGAAAAAAAAAAAGCAAGAGATGGGCGAAAACGAAGACGAAGACGAGGGGGAGGACGGGGACTTTAACTTTGGGAATTTGTCTCGTTGAATGTGTCCTTTCTCGTCGCAAATTTTCAAGTGGAATTTCTCTATTCGTTGGAATTACGCATCTCGCTATCACATAGTGGATATGAGCCCCGAGCTGAGCAACGCGAAACGAAAATAAAGTGACTAGTATGCGATGACTTGGTCCTGGCCGCATACAAATCGTCTGGTCAGTCTCATCGGGAACGACCTTCTTGAATTGCGTCACGGCGCAGAAAAGGTTTTCAGGCGTCCGCGAGCTCACTTTAGCCGATTTTTTGACGAAGACGACTGTAAACGGCTTCCACGCGCGTATTTTCGACGTCCATACGGCGTATACGTGGCGTCGCTCAGCGTCACTCGGCGTCGGGGCGTCCGTTACACATGATGCGAGGTAACCGCGCTGATATCAGGTTCGTGATGCGTGCGCAAGGCTGACCTCATAAGCGAGCAACCGCGTGACGCACTTTGTGGCCTGCATTGCAGCGCGTCTGTCCCGCAGAACGAAATGTACGCGTCGACGACGGCCGGGGACACGTTGAAGATACGCTGGAAGTGCGTTGCATGCATGTGGTTGCTGCTTTACGCGTTCCGGGAGCGTCCTCAAGACGACCCAGAAGATAATCAAGAACTTCTTTGAACCGAAAAATAATCAACATAAACAAAGACGAAAGTGTTACCTTTTCTTTGGTACTTTAGTTGGGGTTAAGCTATTTATGATACGAATATCAGCCACATGAAGTATTGAAGCCTAGGAAGAATGGGGAACATTTTTCGTATTATTTTTCAGGTCATGTAAAAGAACAGCGAAATTTCATCTATCCTGTTCTTGGCTTTATTTTTTTTATGACTTAGAGTGGTAGCAACTAACAAAGAAAGATCGAGCCCTTCGGTTCCCCTTGGGGTTCTCGCTCATGCCAAATATGGGATGATACGAATATTCTTCGATGTACCGCCACATACGTATGATCCAAGGTTATATCGTATTAAAGAGTACATTGCTCTATCCGCAGCGCTACAGCAAAAAGCCAGCTCAACCAGTAAGTACGCGACTGCAGGATGCGGTTGCCTCTTTTATCGCCGTGTGTCACTAAGTATGAACTATGCATTCAATCATACTCGTTTCTCTCTGTCGCTTTCCGCTACACTTAGGCCTCCAGAGCAAGTAAGTGCTGAAGCGATGCCCGCTCTTACTTTATGTATTTCACCCCCATATCGCTGGCTGCCTCGTAGAAGGTTTTCTACGCAGTTTCGCACTCGTAAGCGTGTACCCTGTGTCCGCCAGGGGCGAGGAAACTACCCTTGCGCAATACAAAGGCAGCCAGTTGTAAGAACACAACGAATCACATTCATCAGTGTCATCATCACCATTATATTTACTCTCTACTGCATGACGAAGGCCTCTCCCAGCGAACTCCAGTTACCCCCTGTCTTGCGCCAGCTGACCGCATCTGTATGTCAGCGAATTTCCCAATTTCATTACTCATCATTATGCATTTTGTATAGCTGTAATTCCAAATTACCGCTGTTAGGAATGGCCTGCCGCGGTGCCAACATGCAAAGTTTCTCAGCCAGCTGCAGCAGCAGGGTTGGCGTTTTCTGGGAAGCCACCGTCATCCTCTATTCGAACGGCGCCACTAAGTCTACTATGTGCGGAGGACAATACGCCGCGTCAGCGACTCTGCGTCGCGGGAAGGCCGAGATGAGTTCGACGAACCAGGCTTTGTTACTGAACACGCCACCGCCGATCTGGTCTGCCGTGAGCGGGGGAGTTCCCGAGGGAAGGTATCTGGCGGCACCTTCCCACGCGCCCTTCGAGACGTAAGCCCCGAGTTCTGCGAAGCCCGCCCGGCCTCGATGGGGGCAGTGAAAGCTGTGCGTACGTGTGTGTGTGAGCCCTCCTCCTCCAAAAAGGCGGGTAAACTTCAATGACGTTGGACGCTACGAATTGGCGGTGGAACTGCCCTTTTCCCTCAACTAGGGATCTAGAGAGTACGGAGTGTTTATAAGCAGCTGTTTGTCGGCTGCTAGGGTGTTCTCGTGAGCGTGCTCGTGAGGAGTGTGCTCGTGCTCGACCAGCAGTGTGCTGGGTGTGTTTGGAGCTTGGGGCTCGCATGCTGTATGCTTCGTCTTGCTTGCTCCATTTGGGAGTCACGCTAGGCTGTCGAATGTATCCCCTGTTTGAATGTAAAAATATGTAAATAAACCCGGTACGCCTAGTTCCTCCCAAGTTCCTCCCTACGACCTACAACCCTTACGACGGATGGCAGCGGCGAGATCGTTCTACAACTCTGACACCGCCGTGTCACGGCGAATCAAGTCACTAGGTTGCGATCTAACTATAAGGCAGCCAGTAATGGAATTTGCGATGCGAAAACGATGATGATGATGACAACAAAATGATCATGATGACGATGGCAAGGCTACAAAGGGGTCTAGTTGCTGATGTGCAGTTGTCTGCACATCAGCAACTAGACCAGTTGTCTGCACATCAGCAACTAGACGCGAGGAGGAAAGTGGAGAGGAGGGTGAAGCCAAACCAAGAGGCGAAAAGCGGTAGAGAAGGGTATGGCAAAAGCCTGAGAAGAAAAGCGTAGCGCGGCGACGATGGCTACGAGATGGCGCTGGAGTAGCGCGCGTCGTCTGGGAGGTCTGTCGGCGCCGACTGCTGTGAATCGCGCCCACGCGTCAACCACGCGCTGCCTCTCGCGATCTCCAGGCTATAGCGAGGCAGTCGCGCAGCACTTGGCTCCGTTTGCAACTTGCCGCACGAGACAGATCGTCCACACCAGCCGGTATATCGCGTAATGAAAACGCGTTCAAATTTCGTCTGAGGGAGTATCGTAGTCGTCAGTGAATATTTTCGTCACCGACGTGGAGGTGCGGGGGCAAACCTGAACACTTAAAGATGCCTAGCACGTCATTTGAGCGGTGGGAGGTACAGCTGACCGGCGATACCCTGGCGGGACAAGAAGCTCTCGTCCAGCAAGTACGTCGAGCAGCCATGGCCAGTGGAATCCTGGAATGAGGACACCACCCACTCGACCTCAAGAGTAACCACCTCGATGGTTCGAATAAATGTTTTTTTTCTCTCTCTCTTTTTCGTCACCGCGTTCTTTGTGTCTCTTCTTGTCTTGTTGACGCGCTATTTTTGATCCCAGCATTATAGAGGTCATTCACGTTTTCGTGTTCCTTTGCCCTCTGGTTCATCGCCGAAGCGACCAGGCCAGCAAGGATGCTGCGGTTACCTGTCGCATCTACCTGGCTGCTGCCGTCGGTGCCCTGTCCCTGGCCGTTCTCATCGTCTCGGCATTCACCATGGCATCGCCTGCGGCGAAATACCAACAAGGTGCACGACTGCTGCAGCACGTACCTTCATAAATAGCTACTTGAACAGTCTATATAAAAGTTGGATAAACAGCGGTAAAGTGCCTCAGACAGGCTGGCCGACGTTTCGGTTCGTGGACCTATCTTTGTCAAATATAGCCTGTGACAAAAAAGGTAGGTCCACCTGCTTATCCAACTTTTATTGTGTTTACATCTGCGGGCCCCCATGTTGAATTTCAGCAGTCTATAATAGATTGTTTAAGGGCTTCTTCCATACTTGTGTGCTTTCTCGTAGCTACACGGTCGGAATCGGTTGTAGTGCGCGAGATACTAGCGCCATGAAACAGCTTTTAAAGTGTCTCGTATCTGTACGAAAAGTCTACCGTTATCCAGGCCCAAGTGAACAATGGAAAGGGGAAGGGTACCCAGTTCACGAGAAGTTCCATACGAATAAAGGTGGGGTTAAGCGCACATGCCAGGGACTCCCAAGAAACTAACAGAGGCTTACCGAGCGTATATTTCTCGTAAGCGCACAAAAAGAACTACTCTAAAAAACGAAATACTCTGTTATTGCATAGAATACTTGATAATCGTCGCACGCGCTGAAGAGATATTTTCCAAAAAGAAAATTTAGGTGCCATGTCAAACTATTATGGCATAGTAATGTATATCATGAAGGAAGTTAGCAGCTATGGGAATCCGAAAGCAGTTAGGTTGTGTTTGTCGGTCGTACGCAGCGAACATTGTGATGGTTTGTTTCGAGACATGGTTACCTGGCATTGTTGCGTATTTTCTTGACGGCACTCGTGTTATCATAATCGGTAGCTGATATGGACATAAACAAACATAATCCACAGAGATTCCACAAGTTAAATGAATATTGTGCCCCTTTGTGTGTGAAATGATATGATCAGCTACTTGCAAGCTCCCACAATCCTTTTTTTCCTTGCGTCTCCGTTTGCAGAGGACGAAGAGGATGCCACGACTCTGCGCGTCTACCATGTGAACATGAAACCGAGTGAGCACTCATTTGTCAAGTATAATTGATCGTGAACAAGGGAGCCGTATAGCGGCCCCGAAAAATGCATTATATGTCTTTGCTTTCCCTGAAGCTTAGGCGAGTGCTCGTTTTTATTTCGATCCTGTACCACCGCCGCCTGTCGAGTTTATCGTCGAATACTGGGCTACTTTTGAATTGTGTCAGGATGTTTGTTTCCCATCGGTCGGTCGGTCGGCCCGTCCGTCCGTCTTGACTCTGACTGACTGACTCGACTTGACTCGACCCGACTCGACTCAGCTCGACTTGACTGACTGACCGAGCTTTGCTAAGTCGCGAGAAAGTTTAGTTGAAGGGAACCAAAAGGGTGCTGAGAGGCATTTCGCCGAGGTCCTCGGTGAGTTGCCGGCAGTGTGCCACAGTGTGCGAAGGCCGACAAGACGCGGGAAAACGGGGGCACAAATATATCCGACGCGCTGTCTCAGAAACGACCAAACTTGAGAAGATCAATCTATTTTCATCCTAAAATCTGTTTCTTTCCGCATGCTTAATGTACTCACAGACGCAAACGTGTTCGGGAAGGATGTCGTACTTGTGTTACGCAGGAGAGGCCACGAAGCAAGAAACAATGGCGCGTAGGGCCGGGCACAACGCCACCGCGTCGCCGACCAAGAGGACAACACCGGACAGCGCTGAAATGGAGACCATAGGTTTGTTGCGTCTCCAGCATCACGTGCTCGGCGACTAGTGTATGCGTGCTGTACCACCTCAGTTACATGGCAAGCAAGACAGAGGATCACAGGAAAATAACAATGAGCTTATTTGCTCTCTAGAGTGCGATGGGAGAGAGGTATAGGAAAAGAAATATATGTCGGAATGGTTTGACTATAGCTCTCCCTTCCCCGCACCCTGTTGTGTTTGTTTTCGATTGATGTCCTCGTTCTCTTCGCGCTGCTTCAAGTTACCATAAAAAAGAAAGCACGCATGCACATTTTTGCATTTGTTTTAGTTTGCATACAGTCTAGTGTACTTGGTATTGTAAATAAGCGAGAAGAGAAACAGCGTGAAACGACAAGAGAGTATGCCCGCACAGGCGGGGTAGTTGGTTTGCCATTGCGCTGCTCCTCCTCCCTCTATTGTTTCTTTGTGTTTGTCTTGGATCATTCGGCGAGGGTGAGGGACATCAGCTCCCCTCTCTCCCGTGTTAGCGCCCCGTGTCTCGTCCCCCCCCCCCCCCCGTCTCCTGTTTCTTCGTGCTGGTCTTTGTTCCTTCACTCATTCTCAGTAGCGATAATTAGTGAAAACGTTATGGAACACCAACTCAACAAAGAGTCCCCCCTTGAGACACTGGCAGGGTCACGTGCCGCCAGGTTTCGGCCTAATTGGCGCTAAGAGGACAGTAAATTTCCATCATGGATTGAAGCGAGGTTCGTTGTTTCCGTATACAGGAAACGATTGATTCGTTATAGCAATACTTTAAGTGCACCGGTTTCAATACGAATTTTAGGATGAATTACAATTACTTCGTTATATGTACATTACTTCGTCGTTACTCGTTTCGTTATAACGAATTGAGTTTGACGGCATTCTGACAAAAAATGTGCTGGTTTATAAAAGAAAATAACCGATCTTTCTGTACATTTCCGCAAAAAAAAAAAAAAACCGCAATGCATTGTATACTCTCTTGTATACGCTCATAATTATTTCGTTTTTGCGTCTGTTACTTTTGGGTCACCCAGTGTCACGTTAGGTCACGTTAGTTCACCAGCGCATAACGCTTTTTTTTTATTCGCAGCGAACATAGATTTCTCTGATTTTCTCCGGAAGAAGCGTGGTCGCCCATCGCTAACGAAATCAACCCGGAAAAGCATGACCGTTCCCGAGGCCAGCGAAGCGCCTCCCTCAGACGATGAGGTCCCACCCGAGACCGAAGCAACGTGGTCTGGCCACGGCGGTGTCTCGACGCCTGAGGCCCGTTTAGCTACCGGGGCTACGGTCGCCCGTGAGTGACTCCCAGGCCTGCTTTACCACTTGTCCATACAAGAGCACTGACAACTGAGACATCTCTATTGTGTTTGGGGGCAAAAGAAAAAAAAAGTGTCGCCGGATCCCACGCGTACGTGGGTCTCGTTTATGCGCAATGTTTTCCTTGATGCTTACTGAAATGTGGTCACATGTCCTTCTTCACTCCTATGTAATAATAATAATAATATTTGGGGTTTTACGTGCCAAAACCACTTTCTGATTATGAGGCACGCCGTAGTGGAGGACTCCGGAAATTTTGACCACCTGGGGTTCTTCAACGTGCACCTAAATCTAAGCACACGGGTGTTTTCGTATTTCGCCGCCATCGAAATGCGGCCGCCGTGGCCGGGATTCGATCCTGCGACCTCGTGCTCAGCAGCCCAACACCATAGCCACTGAGCAACCACGGCGGGTTCACTCCTATGTAGGTCAACGCCTCTCGTCAAGTGCATGCTGCGGTGTTATTTTGTTCATTTTACTTCTTTCTCCGCACTCGGTTGCTTTTGATATTGACTTGTGCACTTCTGTGTAGCAGGAGTGAACAAGTCTTCGCTGCTTGCCTCATGTTTGGCTTGTCTGTTGCGTCAGCCACCCACTGGCACGTAACCATTCTAGAGCTCGGCCAAGAATGCACACAAACCCAGTGAGTCAGAATGCTCATTCGGGCTCGTGCCCAGTGACGCAAGCTTCGATTTAAAAGAAGCGCCTTAGAAGGGAACAGGAGGTCTTTATTTCCTCCTCTTGCCCACCTCATCCTCCCCCCCCCCCTTTTCGCAAGCGCTGCAAATGTCTGAGATGGCTAAGTTTCAACCGCCCGAGGGCCCGGGCATAATTTCCGGCCAGGGTGGCGCTGCATTTAGATGGAGGCGAAATGCGCAAACGCCCGTGTGCCGTGCACAGGATGCACGTTAAAGAACCCCAGGTGGTCGAAATTAATCCGGAGACCCCCCCCCCCCCCATCACGGTGCGCCTCATATTCCTATCGTGGTTTGGGCACGTAACACCCCTCCCCCTCTTTTTTTTTTGAAATTTCAATTAACTAAACCAAATTTTCACGTTAAGTGCCGTTAGACCCCTCTAACGCTCAATATTTGCGTTTCTCAGGGACACCTATCTCGCAGCCGGTCGGTAGGCGTTGGACATCAACACCACCATCTGTTTTCTTAAGTACGATTCAAGCAATAAATCAGACCACAACATTCGTGGATTTCTTGTATGACTGTTTATGAACTTGTGCGCGCAACACTTTCCACTACGCTGCAATGAATGAATGAATGAATGAATGAATGAATGAATGAATGAATGAATGAATGAATGAATGAATGAATTAGTTGTAACATGTCTGCCGTTTCTCTTCTGAATGTGCAGCAGCCGAAAACATAACGACCACAGCGTCGCGGGTCAGCATGGTCGACCGTCGAGGACGGTCAGGTGGTGGCGGCGCAGCGCGCGGTAAGCCTAAGCGTCGGCCCGTACCGGCAGTCGGTGCCGGGCCAAGGAAACCAACCGCGTCCACGCCGCGCTCGAAACGCGTCCCGATCAAGAACGGTTTGCCCGCGCACACGGCGAAATCCCCAAAAGTCGGCACGCCATCACCTCCCGCCGTAGCCGGCAAGCCACCGCCTGCAGCTACGACAATCAAGCCATCTTCTCCTGGCGTCGCCCGTAAAGCACCGTTTCCAGCCGTAGCGGGCAAGCGATCGCAGCCAGTCACAGGTGGTACGCCACCACCTCGAGCTAAGGCGGGAAAGCCGGCGCGGCCCCCAGCCATATCCGACGAGCAGCCGATTCCGGTCTCGACGCAGCGAACCCGCCACGGCGGTGATCAGGTTAGTGTAGTCGGCAGAAGAGAAGGGAGGAACAGTATTTGCAAAGCTTCGTCGATTCGAGTCAGTTTTCACCCAACAACGAATCGGAGGTCCCTATGCCATAAGGTGTCACAAACATCCTGAGAATCCCTATAGAACCCGGAGGTCTGTTCTGAGTACGATCAAGTTCCGCCATTTTAAGTTCCGCCCCCATTTTAAATTCCGCCCCCATTTTAAGTTCCGCTGGCGTTTCGAGCCAATCAGGGACGACGTGGCGGTCCCGTGAGCCAACCAGAGCTGACGAGATGGCGAATCAAATACGACAATATGGCCGAATTTGGCACTGTCCAGAAAGTAGCCCCGAACAATCAGCGGCAGTTCTTGTGTCAGTTCAGGACACGTTAACAGATTTATCAGATTAGTACCATCTGACATATATGGACAGATTTGAAAGGTGAACCAAATACGACAGTGAAACAACAAAGCAAAATGGCTGCGATGTACACAGTGAAGTGCCATAATTACGTGCACAAATCTCAAAAGTTAAATAGCAAATATACAACATTCTTTATTTGTGTGGGCCATGTGCACATATTTAAAACGCTGTAAGAAACCGGGGCCAGTGGTGTAGATACATAAATGGAAGTCGTAGTCTTTTATTACTTTGATGTTTCGTACTAACTCTCTGCTTCTGAAAGTTATGTAGCCAGCTCTCGTGCTCTATTGTTCTCCATAGAGCACATATATATACCTTCGAAGAGGCAGTGAAGACCGAAACTTCATCGGTTCATACGGAAAAAGAAAAGTTCTCTATAACCTCCAGTTACATTCATTTTTCTGAACTTCACTCCAAACCTTCAGTGCCAGTTTCGTCATCGTGACGTCACAGACAATCTAAATGCATTTTTTTTTCGCACTTGGCCGTTTTGCACAGGCAGAGTTCTCGAAACTTGCTAGGCTTAGTCTTTGGTTCGTACAGAATGCGTTATAACCCTTCTTATAGACTGGACATAACTAATGACGCCGTCAGAATCCGTGACGTCACTGCTTGCTGGTGCAGGAACGTCAGGGTAGCGGCGGCACCCACCTTTCGTTTTTGAGTGTTTTTCTGGCTTGCAATCCTCTACTCATGATAAGAGTGGCCGCATTGATAACGCGTAGGTGTAATTTACTAGTACAACTTAGCCTAATATTCTGTTGCAGCGTGTCTTTAAACGCGATTCACAGAACGCCGCCTAACAACGCTCGTTACAGACGAAGGCGGTCACGCCGGCAGCCAAGCCGGAGCCGAAGCCAGGCGCGACGACAAAAGCCGACGCCTCGGGACTCGGCTCCAGCAGCGTAACCTCCGGCGGTTCCGGCGCCGCCGGTGGCCGCCACGTGGTTTCGCCCGAGGAAAAGCCCGAGACCGAAGTTAAGAGACCCGACGAGGACGACGAGGAAGACGAAGACGACGACGGGATGAGCTTCGAAGAGCGCATTGTGCCACCGCGGCTGTCGGGACGCGGTGACGACGAAGCGGGCGATCACGGCGTCGAGCACGTGGGGCCCGGACACCAGACGGCGCGCCAACCAACGTCCCCGCCTACCGGCGAGAAGGCGCACCGGACTGTCGCCGACGTCACTCCTGGTAGGCACACGTGCAGATCACGTGGTCTACGATAGATCGACGCCATCCGTGGGCATGTTTCATACGTGTCGTATCTGTAGCATGCGTGAAGCATATATATTGCAAAATATATATAGCGGAGCAAAGCGCGAGATATAGTGAAGAAAAACCAACTGGATATGTTTTTTTTTACAGCGACGCTGTTAAGGGCTACTTCCCCCAGTATTGTGTCCGTGTGTTAACACATATCATGATTGGGATTGGCTCCAGCATCGTCGTGTTCCACAGCTGGCTTAGGCGCCCCTCGGCGCTACCGCGCGAACGTGCTCGTGCCAGTGCTCCCGCGTGCGTCAGCGTCATCATTAAATTAATTGATTGACTGATTAAGAAACACAGGGACGCAAGCAACCTTACAGCGAAGCTGTTAAGGGCTAGTTCCCCCAGGATCGTGCCCGTATACAGACACAAAACTCCCCATACGTGTGCCGATCCCGAATACAGTGCAATGCCGGGCCGACCAATAAGGGGCCCACATTACACAGCTTCGCTGTTCATCCTTCTTCACAGAGTGGAAGGGCCCTGAGTATTTTTCTCTTAGCTTGTCGCACTATTTGTCTAGGGATAAGGATGCATGTGATATTAAAGATACAAAAAGGTGAATTAAATCTACGGCGCAAGCAGTGAGGGTCTTTTGGAGAATTGGTGGCGAATAGATAAAGAACACATGGAATGAAAAGAACTGTACATTCACAAGGCAGCAATATTCGATTTGTTACAATTTAATAGTGAAAATAATAATTGATTTCGTTAATAATAGTAATAATTACCAATAATAACAACGTTCGAGTTTGTTACAATGAACCATGGATCTTAAAGGTCCACAATGAACCCAGCAGACAGATGAAGCTGGCGAGCTTTTGTCACCAGCCGCCATCTCACAACGACGCCGCATATTCCACCACATTCGCGCGTTACTCAGCAGCGACGACTCATTCTTTTGCCTGCGTGAAGACGCGTTGTGTAGCTCTTACAACACAGCATAAGGGTTATCGTATAGGGACAGATTAAGGGTCTACACACAAGGTTTCAATAGACACTCTATAGACATATGAGTATATAGGGTGTCCTAGCTAACGTTAGCCAATCTGTTACAAGAAAAAAAAAGGCAGAAAAAAAACGACACGGTTATAAGACGTATACGGTTTTCGGTTGGCAGACCTGTGGCGAAAGGACTCCGGAGGTTTTATAATTGTATTTTACTTCTTGTTTCCTCCTTCCTGTCTTTTTTCTTTCTTTTAACTGCTTGGCTGACGTTATAGGCGAGACACACTGTGTGAAAGAAATGGATAGAGATGGTGTCACGGCGGTCGAATGCGTGGCGTGACGACGGGGAAACGTAGTTCCCCTGCAAAACGGGGTTTCTTCGGGCGTCGACGATCGACTGTTAGACGAAAACACGCACTGCAGATACGTGTTTCCTAAACACTGCCAATGCTTCACTGAGAAGAAATGTGGCTATATATATATATATATATATATATATATATATATATATATATATATATATATATATATATATATATATGTGTGTGTGTGTGTGTGTGTTTGTGTGTGTGTGTGTGTGTGTGTGTGTGTGTGTGTGTGTGTGTGTGTGTGTGTGTGTGTGTGTGTGTGTGTGTGTGTGTGTGTGTGTGTGTGTGTGTGTGTGTGTGTGTGTGTGTGTGTGTGTGTGTGTGTGTGTGTGTGTGTGTGTGTGTGTGTGTGTGTGTGTGTGTGTGTGGAGAGAGGCAGAGCACGCGTAATGCGAAGACGTGGGATCGTTCCCCACCTGCGGCAAGTTGTTTTTTTCATCCACTTTCGTTGCCATTATTTTATCATTTCTTTAATTCAATTAGTAAGTACAAGTAATTACCCCTGTGTTATATCTTTGGTGTGTTTGTTGGCTTCTCATAACATGATTAATAAAAATCGGGCCCCTCAGTCAAGCCCCTTTCTTCTCGCTCACATCTATTTATATATGTATATATATGAACGAGAAGAAAGGGGGTTAACCGAGGGGCCCGATCTTTCATCAAAAGCTTGAGGGTTTCATTGCGACGTAGGAGCAGTGATGGCGAGAAATCACGGAATATTTTTATTTCAAGCCACGCAATCACAGCGGACTAAGCGAACATCAAGTCAACGCAGAGAGAGAGAGAGAGAGAGAGAAGGTTCCCGTACTTGTATCAGGCTGCCTACAGGCTGACTAAAGCGAGGTTGTTTCTCACAGCAGTTTAGCAAAAACCAGCCCAAATTTCGACCGCTGCTAGTCGATTAACTTGCTTGCTATAGAAATGCGGTTGCGACTCGCAGTTCGCTCCTACTGACGCCTTTGTGGATCTTTAATTTGAGCTCCCCCACCATCCCACCGAACTTCATCTGGAAAGCACGCTACACTGTATCGCCAGCGTCACCTCGGTGGTCCCGACCTGCAATTCTGGAAATAACTGGTGTCGACCAGTCCATTTAGTTCGGCAGGATGGGAAATCGGGTGGTTTGGCATAACTTCACGGTTGCAAAGTCGTGATCGGACACGGGCTGAGTAAAACGAAGGGACACCGCACATGGCGGTGACTGAAATAAAGTTCATTTCACGAAAACGTCCAGTGTACTATAAAGTATAACAGTCATGCCATCTTCACCCAAGCCCCTCGGTATAATCAATCAGGAAACAACCTGTATGTTGAAAAATGCACAGCTTGCGAAGGTGCCGCGTGCGTCAAAGAAAAAAAAAAGAATTATGGAACTCTAAAAGAAAATCAATGAAAAATCAATATCGCTAGGTACCAGGTAGAACGTTGGCCTCATTCAATTATTCATTCACTCATTTATTCATATCATCGTTTAAAGCCGTGTGGGTACTATCATCTTTGCAGCCGAGGCGGACACAACCACAACAGGCAAGATTCAGTTTCGTATTCGCACGATAAGCCGCCACGTGACTGCAACTCTGCCGTATAACTTGCATTTTAAGCGCAGAACGAATTTTCTTTCGGGGCTTTTTAGTTTTATTTTTTTGGGAGACATTAACCACTTGTGCAGTTCAGGCGCTAGCACATCTGACCAGACCCCTCGGTAGCCCAATTATTACAGCATCACGCGCGCAATGCCGAAGATGCGAGTTCGACTCCCGCCCGGTTGCAAGTTCTTTCTTTTCGTCCGCCTTCATTCCTTGTTCCTTGTTATGCCTTTCACTTGAAATGAAGAGGAGTTCATTTCTACAATGCTTTTCGCTGGCGTCATTGCCTGTGGGTTTCGTGCGGTTTTTAGCAACAACTTGTCGAGTCCCTGGATTCCCTCATTCCTCTCGCTCCTGCAAGGGGAGGGGGGCTAGGTGTGAGCGGGGACTTGTTCTATAAATGCGCACCTTAGTGGACATGTCCATTTCGTCTGCTGCTGAAGTGCTGGTTGCCTGGGGGGCGACTGTCTCCTTCTGACGCCCGCGTACTCCATCCCAGCCAGTCATAGCTTCAGCAACAGACGCAACGGACACACTAGCAAAATACCCCCCCTCCCCCCCGCACTTCCCCCGTTCTTTCCAGCGCCTATCATTGGATTTCGAAGCTTGTACCTTAGTACGGTCCCTATAATCGACCACTTGCACGTAACGTGGGTTTGGAGCGGGAGGGCTTAGCAGGAGCAGCATTCACGCAGATGAGTGCGATCAGGCGATCACGTGATTGCAGGGGCGGAAACGACCAGCTCAGCCGAGAAAGGAGAAACCAGCGGCGATTACGATGACGACCGGCCAGGCATCGTGGGAGGTAAGTAAAGAAAAAGAAATGGATTCTGGTTTTACTCGCAAAAACCGCGGTTTGATTACGACCCACGCCGAAGTGGGTGTGGGGGGAGGGGGGGCCCTCCTGGCTAATTTTATCCACCCGAGCACCCATTGCGCGGTACATGGACACACCGTTCTTGCATTCAACATCCATCAAAATGTGACGGGATCGAACCCACGACCTCGAACTGAGCAGTGCAACAGCCACGGAGCTATAGTGTCGCGCGCGATAATATAAAGGTGAATATTGTATATATAATTACTGTCATTGATTTTGTTTACTGCTTTTTACTCAGCTTAATGTTACGGTTATATACCGCAATCAAAATGCCTCTGTTGCCTGAAGAAAATGTCAACGGGAAAGTAGTGCAGCTATATATTAACACTTTTTTTCATCAGCCTGCGCCTATAGACAAGACAAATGTTTTCTTTTGATATGTTTTGTCGTTGTGGGAATGAGTAATGAATGAGAAAAAGCTACATACTACTACTATATGTTAGCTTCCACCTGACTCAACGTTACCAGCTGTACAAAAATCTGCATCTCCCACCGCTATACCTCGCCGCTCCCTCGTTGCAGTAACGCTCATACTATTCTGGCAACAGCGTTTTATTTTCTGCCGAACAAGCAAGAGAGTAAGCAATGAAGAGGGTTTGCTTCTCAACCCCAACGGCCGTATCGTAGCAGTGGCAGACAGTAGTAACGGTTGTGTACGCAGCTTACGTTGTACGTTAAGAAACTCCGACTGGTCAAAGTTAATTCGTGGCCGTTCCGCGCAGCGTCTTCTGTAGCCCCTGTGTCGGTTCGCCTCAGGGGCTGCTGTAGCTAAATACATGGCAGAATTTTGTTTTGCTCGGGATACACTGCACCGAATTTAGTAAGGTTTTGTTGTATTTAAATTTATGAGGTAACACCTATCGACTGTAGGAGCCGTAGTTTCGATTAAGGCCATTATTTTCTTTTCTCAGAAAAAAAATTTGGGAAAGTCGACAAATTTCGATATCAGGAATTTACAGCTCTCTGAATCGACGATAAAAAAACTGTTATCGATAATTTAAACTTCACTTGCAGAAACACCTAAAAGATGTTTAAATGCATCTGTTATACACCACTGCGTAAATGTGCCGTTGATGTGTGAGCAGATACTTCTGCATAACCCTCGTATAGACAGGGCAACGATTTCGCGTAAGCTGCACGAACTCAAATGTCACATTTGTTCGCTTTAAATCTGGTCTTCTAGATGCAGTTTACAGAACAATATCTTTCACTGGTGCTGCGTTATGAGTTGCTAAATGTTTACGTTACTTTCTTCTTTTTGGAATGCTGCCGATTTTCGACACAATCTTCTAAATATTTGAGGCCATATATCGAGGTGTTACTTCCTGCGGTCAACGATGTTCGCGTTTCCATCTCGACTGCAACAAACTTCAATCAAATTGGCTCTGCATTCGTGTAATGAGAGTATTCTGCCTTTCAACTGTATTGGAACGGGTAAACGTATACTGTCTCTTGGTTAACTGGTGCAAGCATACATTTTGTGCCCGACTTTTTTGTTTTCTCTAACGCTGACGGTCACCAGTTGGAATGTTGCCCCATGATCTCAGACTCGCCGGAGTTGGCCGCGAGGTTAAATGCTTTCTCTTAAACATCGTCAAGTTAACCAATGAAGTACCTACTTCTCGCAGGTCTCAAGAAAGAACAGCCGTTACAGTGGGACAAGCGAAAAGGTGAGGACTGCAGCGTTAGGACTTGTTCATTGTGACATCTTAGTTGTTAAAAACAGAACCACTGGCTTTGTTTATGTTCTTGAACCTCGGAACTACTTTATGGATAAGCGGCAGAGAGTGGCGTCAGATCATTTTAGTGAGCACTCAAAAAGCCGGGAACAGTATTTTCCAGGCCGTCCAGGAGAAGTATTCCTAGCGGATTCGTCGGCGTAGTATTTGAGGGAAATATGTGGCAATCCGCGGGTCCGAAGTTTGAATCCCATGCGAGGCGTTGCTACTTTTCAACGTCTTTGCAAAATTCTGGCAAATCGCTCTGGGATTCCGGCTATACGCACAACGGCGGACATCAAAACGACTATAGGGGCGTGCGAGTCCACAACATCTATCGCTGTAAGAAACGGTAAACTGTCTCTGCACTTCGCTTAAATGATATTGCGCGACATAAAAAACGACACGGACGTGAAAGAAGACGACACACCAAGCGCAAGGTGTGTCGTCTGGTGTGTCGTCTTCTTTCACGTCCGTGTCGTTTTTTATGTCGCGCAATATCATTTAAGAAATGTATTACCAACTTGCCCGGAATGCTGCTCTCATGTCTCTGCACTTTCCTCGGGTTCATTGTTTGCCTGCTTCGAGCGGTTGTTATCAAAGCGCCCACCGCTTGGTTCAGTTTCTCACCGACCGGGGTCCACCAATTTCGAAATGTTTCTCAGTGCCACGTCGGGTGTCGAGTAAAAAGACCCGGCGTGTATGCGCGAAAGCCGTGTGTTTCCCTGCAGCGCTGTTAATGTGCACGGTCGGCTCAACCCTGACGGACGAGGCCGTGTACCCGGTCAAGGAGCAACTCTGCGACCACTACGTCTTCACCCACGTGACCGTGCTGGGGTCCGAGCTGGGCACAAACTACGGCATCAGCGCGTACATGACGTTTCGCAAGGTACGCCGCCGCGCACTCAGTAACGCTGGATCGACGTCCGGCTCCCCATGCAGAGCGATCCATCGTGGTTGAATGGGGCCGACGACGGCGCATGCCAGAGATTACGAACGGGGCAGATGCGCGTCTGTTATCCTTGCCTAGCTTCTGTCCAGTTATACCTGCTTTTCGCCGTGTTATAGCAGTGAAAAATTTCGTCGCTCACCACAAAACCACAATTGTTTGCGTTTATGTGCCCATGCGGGCACCTTAATTGTTCACAGTACAGTAAGCTCACCGCTGAAACATGTTGCGTTTATTCTTGAATATGTCACGAAGTGGCTCTGCGAAGATTAGCCGAAGATTGCCACCTAAGCTCTTGTAGGGGGTTGCCAGATGAAGCCGTGATGAGGCATTTCGGTCTATTGTCAAGATGCGCTGTCCTAGAATGTGGTTTGTCCAAACGCCTGGATCTGCTCGGTTAAATCGTTAGTTGCACTTCCATGTCGCCATGTTGAACAAAAATTCCAGGGAACAGCGAAGGTGACGGGAAACTATGTATGCAAGCAGGAAAGGTACGCATATGTTCTCTCTGTATATACACTTCTTGTCCCGCCGTTTGCTGTCACTGTTTGTAGTGCAAAACGTATAGTTGGAACAAAGCGAAGACCCGCAGAAGTATACTGCCAACACGCGCATGTATTGACATGCGCATGTATGCGCATGTATGACAACACGCGCATGTATTGACTGTTCGCACGTGCATATGCAGAGAGAGCAAAGACCCAACACACAATCGCCCAGCCATATCTATTGAAACCGAAACTCACTCCTGTCTAGATAACTCAATTGCACCTGACGTCACGGATCAAGCTCGTCACGGCGACGGTTCTGCAATATGGCGCCTATGACGTCAGTGCATCGTGCTCACTGCCGGGGGTAACCTGCTCCCATGGAGGAAGGAAACCTTAGCAGAGGCTTCTGCCCTACGGGCTCTGTTGTAGAGTGTTGGAGCCGCACGAACTGCCAACGTACGCAACTTGTCGCCGTGCTGGTTCACCAACATGGTGCCTAGGAAGATGCCAGTGGAAGCCATGTATAGCCAAATAGAAAGAACAAGGCTGCCTTTGTCACTCCGCTCCTTGATAAAGTATGCTTCCATGGACTCTCGTGCTGTCGTATAAGGACTTTGCCGTAGAATGCGAATGCCCTGAAACTCGCTACAGAACTAAACGAAAAAAGAAAGCAGGTGCTCGTCAGTTCTATTCCTTCCCGTGTGCCAATTGATTCTGTCCATCGAAGATTTAGTTCATCCTCAGAATCACTGGAAGCGCATAGCTGCAGAACGGATTAAGAAGCTTCCATTCTTCAGCCAGCTATGTCAAGCTTACGGAATGTTGACTCCTGCCAGAACGCTCTAAGGTCATACACGAGAACGTCAACAATTTCACATGTAGTGTGTTTGGAGCACTTATCCAGCCCCTTGAAAAACATGCCTGATGCTGTCTACCGAACGACATACTGACACCGAGGTCAAACACCCAGCCATTCACTTTCGAACTGATTTTACTGAAACTGTGCGCGTAATATTCAAACCAAACGTTCAGTCAGAAGGGCTTTAAGGTATACATGCGACATGTATTAAATGTCACTATTCTTATCACAGCTCTTGCTTTTGATGCAGCATCTTAGCGTGCACAGTTGGTGGTGTCCAAATCCACGCTCCAGCGAAGGTTGCGTCTAAATAACAGAAAGAGATCTCGAAGGCCATTCTCTTGCGCGCTGAAGTCACCCCGGAGCCCAAAACATGTCACGGGGGTCATGTTTTAAACACCGCCTATTGTGCCCACAGTGGGCCTGAAGGGGCTCAACTTAATCGAGAGGACATGCGCTCGATTTCTCTTCGCGCCATGTTGAATGAAAACCAAATCGTCCAGCTCTCTACTATCTTGAAGATCATGTTCTATTCCTGTCGCGGAGGACATGCGACAACAGGATGTGGGGTTAAATGGGAGGCCCGGGAAGGGTCACTTGAGAAGCATAGTGTTGTCTTCAGCCGATGGGCGGCACTGTGCTAAATTCAGTGGAGCCGGTTGGCTTTCGTAGCCCATAGGCTAAAGCCACAAAATGGGTAGTGCAGGGTGACATGGGTTGTACCTCTTCTGAAGTCGGAGGAGCGCAAAGCAAAATTAATTTTGAAGGAATAATCGGGAACATGGATCAAAATAAATGGGCGACCACGAGTAGCTGTACTTGAGAAGCGTAGACACAAAATTGGAGGAAGAGGTCAGGGATGTTGGGAGCCAAGTACAGAGTAATTGGAAGTACAAATAGACAACCACGAGTCATCAAAAAGAAAGTGAGAGAAACATAGACAGCGAATTTGAGGCAAAGAACGGGAACAAAAAAGACCATGGAAATTTACAAAAATGAGAAGAAGTTAGAAGTGAAAATAAGCAGGTTAACACAAAGGGCAGTGCCTTGCTCTTTGAGGCTGGAGTTGGTTGCCTAAGGACAAAAACATACCAGAGCCAATATTTGCAACAAGAAGATGCATGAGTATGCTGCAGCCAAAATCCGGAGACCACTCAGCGCATCCTAATGGAATGCGAAGAGATTCATCCAGAGTGACCCGTAGGTAACGTACACCTTGCAGAAGAGCTTGGATTTAAAGTGGACGGAAGCATCAACCGATCAGAAGCGAGATGTTTAGAGTACTGGTGAGTAAAAAAGCAGGGTGAGATTGATACTACCGGATTCATTGCTGGCATAGCTGTACAAGGTAGATAGAGATAGAGGAAGAAAAACGGAAAGATTAAGGAAATGTATAAACAAATTAACAAAACAAAAAGTATAAACAAAAACAGGTATTTGTCCAATGAAGCACAATAAGAACAATAGGTTTACTGACTGTCGTATGGGTGTGGTTTATAAAATTCCCCTTAGCTGTGGCCAGTTCTACGTAGGGCAAACGGGACGGTGTATCAATCAGAGGCTAATGGAACATAAAAGGTCGTTAACCGGTGGATCGCCTTCTAATCTTTCCTTACATTGCCGAGATTGTAACTGCACGCCAGAGTTAGATAAATGCGCGATATTGTACAGGTGTAAGAATGAAGATACGCGTCTTATGGTAGAGGCATGGCATATCTATAATGGTGGAAGTGCGTGCGTGAGTCGGCCTTCGCTTACTTTACACAAGGAAGAGATTAAGGGCCTTAACAGTTATCTCTCACGGAGACCGGCACATGTACCCGACTGACACGTGGTGATACCATTCCTGAGTTTGCGCAGATGAGTTTTGTCTTCTTTCTTCAGTTGATAGTCGGCGTTCGTGTTGTCCGCTTCTCTACTCTTGTGTCCTGTCTGCACGCCTCACCTCTTTTTTGAACAACAAATGAAGTGTTGATCCCTCTTTCATAGTAAGGGGTAGTACACGAAAGTGAAACGTGGATTCACAGAAGCTGCTGAATGTTTGCTTCGTGAACTCACGGCACACTGCGGCTAAAGGCGCACTATTTGCGGGCCGGCGACCGTGTTGCAGGTTTGCTTGACGTGCGGCGTCCCGTTGGCGAGCGGCGTCCAGCTGCCGAGTCGATCGCTTCAGCGACGGTACGGGCATTTTGGTCCGACTCCGTAGTATCTTGGGCAGCCAGTTGAGTTGCGACGCGCTCAGCTTCAGGAATGCAAGTGGCAGAGTTCGCAGCTTGCACGGCGTACGCGCGAAGGCGTCCTGCTTCACGAAGGCGTCCTGCTTCACGATGGCGTTCTGCTTCACACTGGCATTCTGTTTCACGATGCCGTGTCTCTCGCCGGACCAAAGCGAGATTCGCCCTTCGATGCTGTTGCCTTTCTGTGCCGCATAGCGCAGCGGTTATATTATTTAGTGCTATCGCAAACGAAGCAGTAGGTGACGTGTAAGAACTGCTGATGTATGTTGAAGCTGCATTCCGTATAGGCGACAAAACGCCACAGGCTAATCCGACGCGAAAGACAAACCATGTGCGCAAAGTTCCAACACCAGACTATACCGCGTTGGAGCCCCCGTTGCGCTGCGACTACCGAAGCACTCATGATCGCTCTCTGTCGGCGCTGGTTAGTGTCACGATGCACTACATGGCTTCTCCTCTCCTATCGCCATCTCACAAGCTGGTTGCAGCACTGCCGAAGGTGCGGGGCGCACACAGGTCATTGCGCAGCGGTATATAATTCCGGGCGTAACTGGATGATTATTGGGTGCACACTAGAGAGTTTTTGATCGCTCCATGATACCGTACAGCAACACGTGACATGTTAGGACCTGTGCGCATGCACGTCGTATACGAAGAATGACTGTGGCAGTTACCGCTGGTATCCGTAATAGCCGCCCTAACCATGATTACGCAGCCAACACGGCGGCAGCCATTCAGCGCAGACCGCCTGCATCGATCCGAATTCACGATTGTTACTGGCTCTCCGCCCTGTAGGCAAGAAAGAAGCGGCAAAATCCGTCGTCGCTAAGTCTCGTCTCAAGCTGAGGTCGAATCATTAGGCATGTCTTGTCGTAAATGTTGAGATCGGGTACTTTCACGCTGCTAGGACTACAGACACGGCATCGAGCCGTAAGGCTGGTTTGATTTTCAGATAGCAGATGGCGCCACAACATTAGCATTGGCGATGCGTTGACGATGCGAAACGATATAAAAGCCGAATTGTTTGTTCACTGAATCATTAATTTGCTACACCGCACTAGCATGATACGTGATGACGGTAACGAGCAAACGCCAATTAGACGTCGAGCAGACGCTGTGACGCAGGTGATCATTTGTAAGAGCATTCGCACGTCCTACTTGCTAAGGAGGCTGCAAGGTACCTGCAGAGAAAGCGTGCAGGTAAAGCGAAGCCCTGCTGTCGCGTGCATGTAAACGCAGCTTATGGTTACGGGGTCAAAACATTTTTTTTTTTTGCGTCGATCAATCAACCATGGAGCATGTAGCAGGATGGCAAGCAGACGCTGAGCAGACGACGCGGCGCGAATGATCGAGCACATCTCGAGGGGTATTCGGCTTGCTATTGGCTAAGAATTCGTGTATATAGCCTCCACAGTGACGCAGCCAGCCAGTTATTTTACTCCTTGGCGCCAACGAGACATCCGTTACATCCGTTACAGGAAGTCAGTCGTGGACCCCGGCATAAAGCAGTTTTATGTTAAAAAGCTAGGATTAAAAGCATGTACCGCGTATCTGATATAACTCAAACAGGCTAGGTGACTGTTTTTCACCGCCCCGTTTCAAAGGGGATGCCAATAAATCATCATCATCATCATCATCATCATCATCATCATCATCATCATCGTCGTCGTTGTCGTCGTAGAGTGCAAGAAGATCGAGCTTCGAGAATACGGGGGATAATCTTTCCAGGAGCGGTGCGACGTCATCGCCGTCGTCATTGTAGTTCAATGACGGCGGCGAAAACCCACAGCAGGGTATAGGTCAAGGATCGCGAAACTAAAAGTCAAGCTGGAACTAAAATTGTCTTGAAAGAATAGCAGGAACGCACGAGTGATGGACAGCCTCGAAGGAGTAGGAAAGCAAAATATGATAACAGTAAAAAAATTAGGTATTAAATACAAACGGTCCTCCTCCTCCCATGGTCACCCGTCAACTGCTAATGCTGCTTATCAACCTCGTACGAGCTTCGTTTAATGACGTGGCCTGCGTACTGCCCCTGATAACTAGACGATCCGCTGATTTCTGTCTTCTCATGATGCGTCATTTTATTTGTCTCTATACCCCGGTGGTTGTATCAGTCAAGTGGACACCAGTGAACGGACTGCAGCTCACCACGCAAAGCGCGTTACCAAACATCCCGTTTATTTCATCATAGTTTGCGCACGACGACGCATACCGTGCGCCGGCATCAGAATCGGACCATCCACGCCTTTACATTGCACTGCCTCAATGGGATTCGTGGCCCGGCGGCAATTTTGCGCCGATAGTACACTGTACGAAGGCCGGTCACTGCCCCGTGTAAATGTTGCCAAGTTAAAAAATCACAAAATGAAAGTTTGCGCAGCAATCTTTTCTTTCTGTCACGCCGGAATCCATGATGTCTCGCCGCAAGCAAGGTCGCAAACGCCACCACGTCTCAGTGCATCCCAAATACTGGTTCATACCCCCTACGGGGTATTGGCCAAGAAGCAAGAGGTTTCAAGTATGTCAATTATAGAATTAAAGCAAAAACTAAATTTGCGTAGCAGAGCGTACATAGGTTAAAGAAATATAATGTAGAAATTAAAAGAACATACCGTTAAAAATACTGAGGTGAAATAATTTAACATAACGAAGCGAAATAATAGGAATATTTGATAATTTTTGAAATTCAGCAAAGTACTCCTTTTGTGTCTCTAACGAAATCGTAAACTGCAAGAAAAGCATCTCTGTGGCTGGATCCCAACGAAGTCGCCCCAAAAGAAAGAACGGTTGGCGACGTTAGGTCACGTGGACGCAATCTTCTTCTATCTCTTTCACCACCATATCCGAGCGCATGCGCTCGAGCCGTCAGCGTTCCGAAGGCAGCGGGGCGACGCAGTCTATCCGCGTGACCGCGGCAGAGGCAGGAACGCGCTTGCGCAAGAAGACAGGACGCTGGCAACGTCAGTCTCGGGCACGTGTCAGGCCACGGTCCGATCCACGTCGAACGAGACTACCCCCACTGCTACACTGTCGCGCGTTGGAACCGGACAAGCGTCGCGACGATGTTCAACCTCTTCTCCCTGAAGCAGCAGCAGCAGCAGAAGGAGCAACAGCAGCAGCAACAGCAACAACCGGGGCGAAGAGCTGTGGGGCGCCCGTCGGCCGCTCAGATGCGTGTCACTAAGGACATCGGCGAGCTCGACCTTCCCAGGACGTGCCAGACGGTGTTCCCGAACCCGGACGACTTGACGAAATTCAAGGTGATCATCTGCCCCGACGAAGGCTTCTACCAGAACGGTCGGTTCGTGTTCAGCTTCGTCGTCGGGCCCAACTACCCGCACGAGCCGCCCAGGGTGAAGTGCGAGACCCGGGTGTTCCACCCGAACATCGACCTCGAGGGCAACGTGTGCCTCAACATCCTGCGCGAGGACTGGAAGCCCGTGCTGACGGTGGGCGCGATCGTGTTGGGCCTGCAGTTCATCTTCCTGGAGCCCAACACCGAGGACCCGCTGAACAAGGAGGCCGCCGAGGTGCTGCTGCAGAACCGGCAGCTGTTCCGCCAGTACGTCCAGAACGCCATGTGCGGGGGCCGCGTCGGCAACGCCCGCTTCGAACATTGTCTCAAGTAGCTCCGGTCCCTCTATAGTGGACGCCAATAAAGTGCGAAACTGCGGCCGCTGTTGGCCGCTGCTAATAGGCATGGCGTTGGCGTGCTTCACCTTCCTCTAGATCGACGACTCATGGCCTCGCGTGGCTAGTTCCGCACTAGCAATGACGCTGGTCGCTGTACTTTCCATATAACGTTACCAGGCCTCGAAGTGCCCACCTCACGCTACTTATAGCGTAAGTAATCAGCTCAAACAGGCTAGGTGAATGTTTGTCACTACCGCGCTTTAAAGGAGATGCCGAAAGACCATCGCCAGCTGCGCAATAAGCACGCCTTTTATGCTATAGTCGAAATGCGTACAATGGCACGCGTGTGTTGTTATACCATGAACACGACGGCGGCAATCCGCGTGAAGCGAGGTCCTCGTCGAATAATGTTATTTGGGCTTGACTTGTGATTCAGTACGGCTTGCGACTGCCCCGGAATTGGCAAGAAACGGAAACCAGTTAGCGTACGGAATTACAGCGGCAGAAAAAAACATACCAATCTCTGAGAATAGGTGCGTCGACAGTGCACTGATTTCCCTTGTCTGCTAAATAACTAGTAGTTCTATACTGCCACACACGTACATGGGATAAGATTGGGAAAAGTCTCATCGTTAACCTGAGAATGCGCTGAAATCCATGTCGAAAATCTTGCAGAAGCTTGTTGCTGTTGCTGGACGTGAGCCGGGAACCTATTTGTCCTGCTATAAGGGTGGACAGGTGCTTCGAAATAAACTTGAGGTTTGGCACCAAGTTTGTCCAGTTACTTCTTCGTGTCTTCGTCTTCATGACGCTTCGTTTACTCCACTGCTGCGTTGAGTATAGTGGCGGTAAAGCGTGTTCCCGTCGTATACCCTCTTAACAACGGCTCCCTCGAACAATGAAAACCGATCTCGAAGGCCGGGCTTTTCCTATTCTGCGAAAGTCGTGATCGACCACCGACGTCATGGCCACCATGCTTTTACCACAAGCAATTTCACGCGCACAAATAAGTTAGCCAACAGAACGACGTGGACGCTGCATTGTCAACCTTGAAAGTCATATTATGTTGGGAAGCAGACGCCTCCGCGGACAATGCGGGTTTGGTATGTATGAGTACTACTACTTCGGATAGTAGGTGAAACAGTTATTGCAGCAGCGGCGCAGTTAACACATATGAAGTACAGACATGATGAAGGCCACTACCAGCTGTTTTATTTGGGATTCAAAATTTTGTTTCGCCAATACCTCGACGATTTTCGCAGAACATTAAGTCGACGGCAAGGGCCGCAATTTTACAAGCCTGCCACGAAGAAAGACGGAGATGGGTGCATCTGTATATTTACCGGTCGGGAAGCGCCTCGTTGGAACTTGTGACACGAAACCGCATATACTTACTTATCTGTTTCCTTAATGTATTTCAATGAAGTGTCTTTGTTTGCATCTGTTGCCTTGATTACAGCTGCAGACGTGATCATATCCAGTTGACGTGCTGGATTTGTAAAAGAAGAAAATCACGCGCTGCCAGAACACCGACCACGCATTGTCACGTGTAGCTATCTCGCCCCATTTTCACTAGGGGTCACTACCAGTCTTACCGGTACTGACTCGTGCACTGTAGATTGCCGCACCTACGACATCTCCCCAATGGAGTAAGCTTGTTCTCGCCGTAGTGAGCTGCTTTACGCACCCCTCACTTCTGCTGTGCACGTGGAAAGTGTCTTGGTTACAAGAACGAGCGTCAGCAGCACTTTTACTGAATAATGGCACTTCTTGAGTCGGTGTTACCAGCGGGGTTCTGAACTACAGCTGGTCCCCTGCTGCTGCGTATCGTACCAGTGTCTGTGTTGATCAAATAGGATTGAGGTTCATTGGCTTAAGCTTCGTGCACCTCTGCGTTTGAGGTCTGCAACTAAGCGTTGTCTCCGTTGAAAAGCTCCAGCAGGTCCCAAACTCGGTGACGTTTGTCAAAGTCTTTCCTTTGACGCTTCTTTTTCGTATTTCTGATGGATCTCTTGATCAGGCAGTAGAGGTGTCAGGGTGGTGGAAGTCAGAGATAGCGTGGTTCTTAGCCGGTGATCCGTGAGTAGCTGCGTAGTGATATACAATTTGGTCAAGGGGCTCGACCTGTCAGCTAGGAGCGTCAGGTAAGGGTATTTCCTGATTGCCATAGAGGACTTTATGATCATTACTGCACATTTGCAAGTTCATTACTCTGAAGATAGTAAGAGCTAAATATAACGTGCTTGAAGCCGTACTCTTCAGCGAAGAGGTAAAACTCGGGCGATGAAAATGTAGGCCCATTGTCGGAAGTCACTCCTTCGAGAATTCCCTGGCGTGAAAAGAATGACATCCCATGGTAGACTACATATACGCACGGGAGTTTCTCCAGCCGAACCATGCAGTTCAAGTACCTAGTAGTAATCTGTAGCTATCAGCTACTATTGGTTGTTAAAGTAAAGCAAGTTCATTACAATGCGTTTGTCAGGGTCTTGAAAATTGCAGCCGATTAGCGTATTAGAGGCATACTCCTATTAACTGCAGTTTTCGCGAATTGCTGACTGCTTCGCAAAGGACATGACGTCAGCTCCTATAGTGGATCACCAGACACAATCTCCGGCTTTGATATGCCGAACTGTCCTTCATCTAGGAGTCGTACGACTTGGGCAAGAGGCAAGGGCGACAAATCTAACAGCGTAGAGGAGTAATTCGTCCTCCACAGTGAGCTGGCGCCGATGTTAGTGAAAAAGCTTTAGGTCCTTCGTGTTCGCACGCACCGGCGCGCAAGGCATCTCGGGGGCCACGCTGCATTTGATGGGGGCACCGCTAGATGGCGAACTGTGCCTAGAGGGAAAGCGCGACCGGCAGCAGTACACTCCTTGTACGTGATGCGTTTCGGCAGTGTCAGTACGGTTTGCCGCTACATTGCTTCACAGCTAATCGCAATAACGTCGACATTCACTCTGAGATTACTTCTGCGAGACTTTGTTTTTTCGTGTTTTGTGCGTCAGGACAGATATCGTGCACCGATATCAGTATCAGCCCGCATTGCTTTTGATTGCACTTCCGCAGCGGGACAATCCCGGCGGAAGTTTTTGCGTCGACATCACACTATGTACGAAAGCCAGTGACTGTCCTGCGTAAGTGCGATCGCAATAAAATTACAAAATGGCGAGCGTTTTTTGTATCACTGTAGAACTCGACGCGGCACCGCAAATGCTACCTCAATCTCTGTGTAGGCGCAAGATTTGCTTTTTTCTTCTCTTTATTACTTTTATTTTTCGCCATCACCCGATCGTGTTCTCTGCGCAAGCTCTCGTGACCGTTGCACCTCGGACATATATAACGCCGGACGGCGCTTGCGTGCGAAGAGAGCAAGCTGGGAAACGCCAGTCTCGGCCAAGCGTCAGTCCACGGTTCCGTCCGATTCGAGCGAGGAGGCTCGCCTCACCTCACCGCAACTGCCGCACGTCGGAACCGAACAAGCCGTCGCCATGTTCAACCTCAAATCCCTGAAACGGCAGCAGGAGGAGCAGCTGCCGCAGCAACAAGCTAAAACGAGGCGAACGGCTACCGGGCGTCCCTCGGCCGCTGCTATTCGCGTCGCCAAGGACATCGGCGAGCTCGACCTTCCCGGGACCTGTCAGACAGTGTTCCCAGACCCGGACGACCTGACGAACTTCAAGGTGGTCATCTGCCCCGACGAAGGCTTCTACCGGAACGGTCGGTTCGTGTTCAGCTTCGTCGTCGGGCCCAACTACCCGCACGAGCCGCCCACGGTGAAGTGCGAGACCCCGGTGTTCCACCCGAACATCGACCTCGAGGGCAACGTGTGCCTCAACATCCTGCGCGAGGACTGGAAGCCCGTGCTGACGCTGGGCGCGGTCGTGCTGGGCCTGCAGTTCATCCTGCTGGAGCCCAACACCGAGGACCCGCTGAACAAGGAGGCCGCCGAGCTGCTGCATCGCGACCGGAAGCTGTTCCTGCAGAACGTCGCAAGCGCCATGCACGCCAGCAGCGTGGACTACGAGCATTGTCTCACGTAGCTGCTCCGCCCCTCTAGCGGATGTCAATAAAGTGCAACTTCGGCTTGCGCCCGTTGCTGACCCGCATGCTGTGTACGGCGTGCTTCTTTCCATGGAGGGACAATTCGCGTCCTCGCACGCCGAGTATCACGCCAGCAGACGCGTGGGAGAGAGAGTGGAAGGTTCGGTCTATATATTACGTGAGCGCATTAGGTTTAAGGCAGTTTTCACGAACTCTTCGTTCTGCAGTGGATTTGTACTTTGGACGCCGCTAGGCGGTGGCTTAAGAGGAAGCGTTACCTCGGGCCGAACTCATCCGACGCGGCGTATCCAAATACGTGGAGAGATGGAGATTCTTGGTGGAAGCGAAGTCGGGATTAAGTGCAGCGAAGTAACTGTCTCTCCGGGGAGGACACCTCAACCGCGCTGCACAGGGGGCAATGGGAGTGAAAAGAGGGGGGAGTGAGGGAGGGGGAGAGAAAGAGCAGCGGCGGCCGAACCGCCGTAAGCGTGGGGAGGGAGGCTCGGAGGCGATCAGCCAGGGCGACGTCCTCGGCGAAGGCCAGGATCGCGCGGAAGTGGGGCTTCTGCCTCGAGATGAAGCCCGTAGGGTGCAGTAGATCGTCCACCGTAGCGCAGGGAAGGTTTTGTGCACGGTAGACTTGTGAAAACGCAGAAACGCTTTCCTGAGATAATTGCTGGACCTATTTTAATAAAATTTTAATAAACCCTGGGCTGCCTCGATGCCTGTTTGCGATATATGACCGGCACCGGCCACTCGGTAATACAAAAGCGGCAGCGGAAAAATTGGAAAGAGGCAAACGAAGCTTCGCTTTAACATGGTTAGAAACCAGTGTTGTGTGTTTCACAGGGTTCAGCATGGTTGTTGTCGTTATGGGAAACATATACTATCTTCAAAGCTGATGAGCGATGCGAAATTTGGTTCAGGGGCGACGACGGAACTGTATCGCGCTCCTCAGATCCGGAAATTAAGGAACTTGCGAATATATATAGGCATATATTTCACCGCAGCCGCTGCTAGAGCGTTGTGACCTCTCTGCTTTTGACTGTGGTTCCGTTACAGCATTGTACAATAATCAGGAGATTAAGGCATGAATGCTCTGTAATACGACCCATTGTATTTTACATTCCTTCTTTTTATCATGTCAAGCGACGGGCCGGTCCCCCCGGTAACGCCACTATGGCGCCGCGCGAGCCAATGACCACGGATCAGCATAATGGAGAAATTAAACGGGTCGTTACAAAATACGGCCCCAGAATTTGTATTTTAATGCGATCGCAATTACACGGATACTCAGGGCGAATTTTTTTGGCCCTTACCATCGGCGTCGGTGTGTTGTTACGTGTAAATTCGAAGTGCCGTATAAAATCCTATCGCCCAATTTATGCTGTGGATGATAGCGAAAGCGTGTGAAGGTGAATCGAGAAGGATGATGGCTTGACGCGCACTCTCTTCGCGCGCCTCCGACGTTGGAGGTCACGTGATCAAGCGCGCAGTAACTTGATCAATCACACGTTAGAGAAGGGAGCGGCAGTAGGGGGGCGGAGGCAAATCTCTAGGCGAATGTTTATACCAATTTATACGGCATATAAAACTACGACCCATGCTTCGTGTAGTTCTCTAATACACTGCTACATTTCAGAAAGGTCGAGCAAGTCGACCTGCGTTTTAAACTACGAGAAGCAGAGCAGTTTAGCATATATCACCTTTCCACTACCTTTTACTAAGAGAAATGTGACGTAGCTTGAGCGCACTCAGCTGGCGACTATACAGCGGTGATACAATAGCACGCTATAAAGTGCCATCTCGCGTTTGTGGATACGTCCCAGTCATGCTTGGTGTAGGCGGTGCGGTCGTTCAATAGCTGCGGCGGTGTGCTACTAAGCACCAGGTCGCGGGTTCGACTCCCTCACAGCCCTGACAGCGGCACTCTTATATTGGGCTAGGAATGCAAAAACGCTACGCGTGCACCGCTCTTCAGTTATACGTAAGTATACATTGTAAAACGAGCCTAGTGGTCAGAATTGTCTCGATGACCCCGTCTTGATGTCCCCGTCTCGATGACCCCGTCTCGATGTCTCGATGACCCCGTCGCCCAGTGCTCCTGCGCGGCGGGCGAGGAGGACGCCGATGCACGCTATAGTCGAGTACTTTCACTATGCGCAACTTTCACAGCCACTGTATTGCGCTCGGACGTTAGACAGGTACTATCGGTAAATAGATCAATGATTCAATTTATGAAAGAGTTAGTCATTCACTAAGTGAGTTGGTCAGTGAATCAGTCAATAAATTTATTATTGAGTCAGCCAGTCAGTAAGTCAGTTGTTCAGTCAATCCCTCGAGGCAACCAGTCAGTCAGTTACTAAATCAACTGGGTAAATAATCAGTCAATAAATCAATGAGGTAGCCCATCGGTGAATCATTCGGTCCATCAACAAGCTCAGACAATCAGCCAGTCAGTCAGTCAGTAAATCAGTCACTCGGTTAAGAAATCAATTGATCAAGAATAATTTAGTCAATGGATTAACCAATTAATGAACCACTCCCGGAACCACAACTCAGTCTGAATTAGGCAATCAGTCAGTCAGATTCAATCAATCAATCAATCAATCAATCAATCAATCAATCAATCAATCAATCAATCAATCAATCAATCAATCAATTTAATGAACCACTCCCGGAACCACAAATCAGTCTGAATTAGGCAATCAGTCAGTCAGAGTCGATCAATCAATCAGTCGATCGGCAAACATTGACCAATCAGTGAATCGGTCGGTCAATCAGCAAATCAGTCCGAATGAGTTTGGCGACCAGTCACGGTCAGTCAGTCATTCGCTCAGCCAATCGCACTGTTCGGTGCAGATGGCGCAGGAGAACGAGCACCGCGGCCGCGTTCGCTTCGGCGTGAGCCTGTCGCCGGCGTACGTGGAGTCTCAGTCCGAGTACCGGCCCGCCCTCGGGGGCATGATGCAGCGGCTCGCCGACGAGTACGCCGTCGACTCCTTCGGCGTGCTCGGGCTCACGGTGTCGCACATGGGGCTCAGGCCAGGTCTGCCCGCCACCAAATGGATCGCGGTGAGGGGCCGTACTGTGTTCTTTGCATACTCTATGCTCTTGCTTCTGTGCCCTGGTGTTATGCAATCCTTTTTATTCCTGTGTTAATGGCGATTTGTTGTGACTACTGCCTCATCGCGGTTGCCATAGGACCTAGTCAAGCTGCTTAAACCAGCTTTTTTTTTTCTTCTCTGCCATCCATTTCCGCACTGTACTTTGGAATAAATAATATTGATCAATAACACCTCCGCCAAGCTTAAGGGGACACTACGGTGCAAGACTAAACCAGTGCAGACTGATAAATGGTGTTTCAGGACTGTATATTTTCGTTACTTTCGCTATAATCGGTCCAATAAAGAAAAGAAAGGGGTCAAAATGTTTATTTGAATTTCGCGCGGATACTCCAGCGCCGCTACGTCAGTGTGACGTCACCGGTGTCAATGTGCTTTCTCATGCTTGGGCCGCCGGGGTGCAGTAAATGTTCTCGAAACTTCGGTGTGTTCGGTCTTTGGCTCCCTTAAAATACAATGTCAGTCAACTTTTTACGAATGGACACTAATTAAGCCTAAACTGACGGGTGTCAAAATTCATGTCGTCATGGCAAGCTGGTGCAGAAACTACAAGGTGGCATGGCCACCCGTCCTTCGTTTTTCAGTCTTTCTTGGCGTACAGCAAGCCTCTTAATGTCACGGTAAGAGTGGCTTTCTTGGTGTCGCAGAAGGGTAATTTACTAATGCAGCTCAACGTATATTTCTCTTTAGCATCCCTTTAACCTAGGGATAAATTCACATTCGGCGCACCGCAAACAAGCTAACCGTATCAGCAAACAAACAAGAAAACCAATTAAACACACATACAAACAAAACAACCAGACGAACGAACAAAAAAGCGTGTACTGTCTGCTTACGGATTTATATCGGAACAAAAAAAGAAAAATGCAGCAGATATCGACAATATGGTGAGGACTGCGCGCTTTGAAGTATATCCAAGGCGAGTGAAGTATGATGTCAATGTACGACTGACGTCACACCGTGACGTCACTGTGAGGCCGGGGGAAAGTTTTAGCTCCTGCTGCTCCCCGTTATGAGGAATATTGTGCTATAACTTGCGTCAACCGAACTTCCCCAACTCGGGTGCGACCTGGCCTTCGGCGAAGGCCAAGAAATAATTGCTCCACGCGTTCCCGATACTACAAGTACGCATCGAAAGACAAGCTTGTTGCTCTTACATTCCAACACTTTTCGAGCCAGAGTGCGTCGAACTAAAAGCCCGATAACACACCTGCGCCCTTGCCTTCTGTGCATGGCATGGCGCAACTTCGTCACACCGGCATGTTAGTCCTCCCGATCAACCGGCCTAAGACAGCTCGAGGGCTCAGTCGCTTCCCAAATCGGTTCTTGTTGCCGACTGGCACTTTACGAACTCGAAAAAAAAAAAAAAAAACATTTTCATGCGTTGGCACCAGGAGTGGTCAAAGTCAAGATCCATACACTTCCACCCCGGACCACCGTCGAATCGTTCATCCAGGACTTCAGAGATGTGCGATGTATACTGCTAACGCACTTCTCTCGCATTTACCGCTAAATCGCTATTGAACCTTTTTTTTTTATTTAAAATTACGCTAAGGAGAAAAACAACTTCAACCGCGTATTAATGAATTACCCACTCTACAACACCAGAACAGCCGCTGTTAAAGCGAGAATAGGCTTGGTAAATCGTATAAGACGTCAGAACAAGACTGGTAGCGACGCCGCCGTGAACTTCCCGCACCAAATGACGCTGTGGCGTCGTGGTCTTTGACGGCGCGTCCGAATCGGTTTAATTCTTGATCGCTACAGATGGACTACGTTGTATTCTAAAGGAGCCAGAAGCTGAACTTCGCATTTTCAAAAAAGCTTTAGTGAGCCGCATGTGTCCCAAATACAAAAAGAATACTTTTGAAATCCGTGACGTCACATCGACGTATCGGCGTTGAGATTTCACGAGAGTTGCAATGTGGGCTTGTTGGTAATGCATCTTCAAGGGGAGTACGGTAGCGCGATTAAAAGACGGGACAAAAGAAGACATATAGAGACACGTAGAAGACACGTAGCGCTGTGTGTGTCCCTGTGTCTTCTTTTGTCCCGTCTTTTAATCGCGCTACCGTACTCCCGTTGAGATTTCGGTGCGAAAATCAGAATAATTAACTTTGATCTTCAATTTCTCGCCTAATAATTTACCCGTTACTGTGAAATTAAGGGCAATAGAGCTTATCTGTCAGAATACTGTAGAGAATACTTCATCTGTTACGAGTGATTTAGTGATTCTTTTTGTTTGCATTTCAATGGACAAGGTTAGCTGCTGAAAGCAGCACTTCCGTGTAGACAGATACACTAACAGTCTCGCCGCGTTCGTTATGGTAAAAAAAATGTATTTGCTTAAACGCAGAGGCTGAGACGTAGCGCGTTATGGTGGGCGGCCGCGTTGACGATCCGTGCCGAATTTGTGTGCCATTTCGTGGTATTCGGGACGAACTTCACGAGTGCTTTTTCGTCTCCTGTGACGACACGGCCGTGTTAATAGAGTTAATGTGTATTTCTCCGAACGCTGCAGTCACGGCACGAGTTCGACTGAACCACATCGAAACACTTCCGCAGGCATCATGTATACTTCACATTCGCGACGAACATTTTACGCGATCGTTTCAGAAGTCGACTTGGGAAAAAGGAACGAAGGCGGACGTGCAACATGATCTACGAGGCGTCTCGGGAGGAAATTTTCTTCGAACTTTGCAGTTTCATTTCTCCCACCTTCGTGAAATTTCTTCGACCGTGCGCGCGTGAATCTACAAATGCTCCCCCCTATATACTATGCGTCCGCGTGCTTTCGGCGCAGGGCATGTCGAATAGCATGGACCGCCTTCCCGCCAGGAACCACCTTTTCGTGGGCCTGGTGCTGGAGGCCCACTACCCGTCTCTCCGCCTCGACAGCGGGCGCCAGCGGGCGCTCGCCCTAACGCTCCGATCGCAAACGGAGTCGCTCAGGCAAGTGGACTTGACGCGACGTTGACGGCGTGGCCGAGCGTGTGCGTTGACAGAGCGGCGTGGAAGCTAACTACAGATTGATTCAATGAATGAATGAATGAATGAATGAATGAATGAATGAATGAATGAATGAATGAATGAATGAATGAATGAATGAACGGTGCTATAACTGTTTTGGTCAGAACCCAAACATTGCAGGAGGAAGCGCGATATATAGGAGCCCGGCTGCAGCACACGCCTCCTACATGACGCGTTTCGGTGGTGACAGTACCGTACGTGTGTCGTTTCATTCATTCATTCATTCATTCATTCATTCATTCATTCATTCATTTACCTGTGCCGCGGCAGCCCCGGATTACAGTGCACAGTCAGTCAACTTGGCACAAGTGCCCAACAACACATAGGAAATTTTCGTGGTACTTAGAGTGCAAGAAATCTCAGTGCCCTTCCACTCTGTGAAGAAGGATGACCAGCGAAGCTGTGAATGTGGGCCCCTTAATGGCGAACTGCACCTCCGACGCGGGTCGGCCCGGCGTTGCACTATCTTCGGGAAAGCTGTATACCTATGCCGTCCAAGGAAGTTTTCGTGTCGTGAGCAAAAAAACTCTCCATATGTGGGCCGATACTGGAGACAGTGCAATGCCGGGCCGATCCGCGGCGGAGGTGAAGCAGGCGTTAAGCACTCCCTATACGTGGGCCGATCCCGAAGATAGTGCAGTGCCGGGCCGACCGGCGTCGGAGGTGCAGTTCGCCATTAAGGGACCCACATACACAGCTTCGCTGGTCATCCTTCACAGAGTGGAAGGGCACTAAATTTTTTTGCTTACGGCACGAAAATTTCCTTGCACGGTAATGGTGTGCAGCTTCGCTGTAGAACGTTCTCAAAACCAGATGAGTTCTGCAAGAATCTGCGTGCCTGGAGGAGGCATCGTCAAAGGTAAACTCGCGCGAAAGCTCGCATCAAGCAGCTTGAATATGTCGGTGTCTTCCTACGTTCCTCTAGTTTCCACCGCTTCGGGTTGTTGATGACTCAGCAATAACGCTTCCACTCCACGTTAGCTCTGTTGTTAGGGCCCATATATAAGGTTCCTACAGAATTTGCCAGGGAAAACTGTGGCTCTGTAGTGTCTATGTAAGCTGCAAGCGTACTGGTTTAGCCTGCGTGGGAATCATTAGAATGAATGTCATCGCATCAATTTGGCCTATAAACTTCATCATTGTGGCTTCGAACGGCTTTTGTGACATGGCGAATTACA
Organism: Dermacentor variabilis; assembly: GCF_050947875.1. Lineage (NCBI taxonomy): Eukaryota > Metazoa > Arthropoda > Arachnida > Ixodida > Ixodidae > Dermacentor > Dermacentor variabilis. Next base: position 130,023,861 of record NC_134576.1, read on the forward strand.
CATTTTCAGTAACGCGCCATGATCGCAACAATTCGCAGTGATTATATGCACGTGCGCAATGCTTTTATTGGCTTGCGTGTTTAGAAAAAAAAAATATTTTCCTTTAAAATTTAGTAAGATAACGCGTGAAAAAAAGAAGATAACGCCACAAGTACACGTCTGATGCCACAAGCACGAATGTTAGCTAGATACTCCGTGTACTGTACACATAGTTTTTCATGGTGGCTGAATGAACTCAACGTCACACAGTTCCCTCGCGTGATTTTACAAGAGAATTCTGTTCTAAATCATCTCACTGTCCAGAAATTCGCTTGGCGCGAGCGTCTGGAGCTTAGACTCAAAGCGCGGCTGCAGCTGAACCGTGCGACGGAAATACGGTCAGTTAGGTGCACTGTAAACAACGGGGCACCGGCATTTTACGGAGAATGGCGAAAGCTTGCAATCAACTCCGAAGAGTTTGATAAAGCAGCTTTTTTAATGCGAATAGCATTCTTGGAACTGTCAGACTAGGTGTCAACCTGTGCTTCGCATAGTTCATCAAGGAAACTGGGGCACGGAAACTAAATTTATGCTGTCTATAAAGCATGAAAATTGAGGAAAGGCTAGTATTGTGTAATCATTTTCGAAGCACATAGTTACTGCAGTGTCACAAAGCTATGAGGCTTCGTGTTCAGGTTATTTAGAGAAATAAAGGACACGATGATGGAAGGTCGTCGGAAATAACGGAGCCCCCCTTAAGCCACACAGAAAACAACCTATATTTAGTACGCGGAACGATGTATAGCCAAGACATCGAAGGAGGAAAAGTATAATGTTCGAACACGTGTTCACAGACCACGAAGCGAATCGTTTACTCAATGGTCCGATGGCGCTGTCCTGTGGCGCTGTCCTGTGCACTGTGTCCTAGTCCTTGTTTCTTTTCCTTTACGGTCATTTTACTTCGCTATAAAGCTCGTCGACGGAAGCAAGGAAACGAATATGTGGGCAGGAAGGAACGCAGTGAAGCAACCAGAGGCCTGTCATCCGCGAGCTTTTCCGCTGCAAGTGTCACGTCATATATCAACTACCCCCTCTCCCCCCCCCAAAAAAAAAAGAAAATGAACGAAATAAGAATATAAGAAAGCCCAGCCGACAAGCAAGCGAGCGTTGGGCGGCCATGCGTTGTCACCGTGTTCACCGCGTTCTCTTCTCGTGGCGCGCAGGGTGGACACGCTGGTGCTCATCACCCACCTGTGGGACGCGACGTCGCTGCAGCGCTCGGAGTCGTGCCTCACGCAACCCCCCTCGCTGTGGATGCGGGCGGCCTCCAACGACGACACCAGCAAACCCACCACGCCAGACCTGGTGGGTGTGCTCGTAAAACTGGTGCTGTTATTATCACAAAGTTAAAACGAAGGAACGAGCCGAAAGAACGAACCGAACGTACGAACCGAACGTACTTACCGAACGAACGAACCGAGCGAACCAAACGAACCGAACGAACGTCAGAGAACCAAGGCCCCGGCCGGGCCGCAAGCTTCATCGTTTTTTTTTCTCGTTTGTGTGTAGCTGAGGACTGCTGAAACACGGTTATTCCTTAAATCTTAAAACAGAACTGTAAACTCTCTCAATGTGCAAGTCGCCATCGCCCTCGCCCTGCTAGACAGTCGTGGGTCCGAAATCTATAGCGATTCCAAAACGGCAGTTAGGGCTTTTCAAAAGGGTTGTATCTCCAAGGAAGCTCTTCGTCTTCTTAGCGGCTCGAGTCCACATGCTCTCACAGACCATTCAATTCACTGGTTTCCCGCTCACGTAGGATCGGTCGAGGGTGCTCCCCCGAACCTCAATGAGTCTGCCCACGAGGCTGCGCGTGACCTCACCGACCGCGCTTCCTCTATAAGGAGCCCTGACTTCCCTCCTCTCTACGGTCACAGGGACGCTCTCGCTACTCACAACGAGATTATTAAATATTTCTACATGTCAAGAAGGGTGTTTCCACCCCCTCACCCCAAGTTGAATAGGGCGCAAGCCGTTTCGCTTCGGCTCCTACAGAGCAGCACATATCCGTGTCTGTCCGCTCTCCACGAGGCTTACCCCGACGTGTATCGCGACGACGCCTGCCCGTCCTGCGGCCAGACCTCAACTCTACCTCACATGCTCTGGGAGTGCGGGTCGACATACCCCAAGTTCATCAAGGACGAGTGGGACTCGCTTCTTCGTAGCCCCGCTCTAGAAAAGCAAATCCTGGCCGTCCGGCGTGCCCGCGACCGGGCCGGTGGGCTAGACCTGCCGGTCCCGACGTGGGACTAGCCGGGTGCGCGACGAGTTCGCGTCCTCGCCTTACCTGCAATAAAGTTTATTCACTCACTCACTCACAAGTCGGTGACTTGCACGTAGGACCGGTGCGCGAATAGTGATTTTTGAGACTGAATCGAATGCGAATCGAATATTGCCAGACGCGAATCGAATGTCGAATACCTTGCGAATAGTTTTTGCGAATAACGAATAGCCATTATCCCAATCTATACAAAACGATGTTCACGTACCAGTGTTCTTAACGTTAGCTAGTTTATGTCCTTACATAGTACGTTGTGCAGCGTTGTTTATCAAAAAGCACAAATGGAGTATTAGGAGCAAATAACTAGTTTCTTCGCATGCACACGAATCTTCAGAGAGTTAGAATTATCGCTACATAGCATGTAAAGCATGGCTGCCTAAGCGGCGTAGCCTGCTCCACTACGCAAGTTTCTCATGTTTTATGTCTATACAATGCCCGGGGGTAGGGGGGGTTAACGTTTACCGCACTTTTGCGCCAATTTTACGTTTATTTGGGCGCAGTTAACGTTTTGAAATTTTCGAAAAGTATTCGAAAAAAATATTCTCGTTTACGAATAGCGATTATCCGATTTGAAGACCGAATTCGAAGAGGACAATATTCGATTTGTTTATTGAAAGTTTCGAATATTAGCACACGCCCCCACGGTTTGCCCGACAAACACGTTCACTGCAGGAAACGTCGGCGCACATCCTGGGCTTCTTCAAGTCCAACGTCACACGGCCTTTTCTCTCCATGACCATGGCAGTAATGAGGTAGGCAACAATGTGTATAATTCGTTGGGTAACTGAAAGCTTCTTTCCTAGCGAATTGGATTGGGCTACAAAATGACGTTGTGCGACGATCTATTACTTCTAGCCTTAGCTCGCCAAAAGCAGAACAAAGAAGCAAAGTCTAACGTTAATAGTTTGCCGTTCAGTTACCTTTGAAATGTATTCGATTAAATTTTTATGCGTGTGAAATTTCACTTAGATTAAAGTCATAAAGATTGATCTCGCCATCTACCACCGAGATATCGCTGTACCACAGAGCTTTCACGAGTTAAAAAGGTTAAAATAAGCTATATGTATAAAATCCATATTAGTGGCTTGAAAACTTTAGAGTGAAAAAAAAGTTAGGATAGCCAGCACTGTATGTGCCAGCGTATTAGTGTAACAGTGGTTGATTTTAATCCTAACCTGCTGCTTCGAAAAGCCAGGTTTTTAGAGACGTACTAGACGGGAGAAGCCGCGTTGGTGGCGCTATCTTGATGCGCAGGTGGGATTTATTCAGGGGGGACACAGATATATTATTGCGGGGACCAATCGTATTCCACTTAGCTGCAGCGGGTGTAATGCGCGCATTTCTATCTTTTTTCTTGCCACGAGAAGACCCATGAAACACAGGAAATCTAGAGGCGGGCAAATGTCACAGTTTTCGGATAGGAATCGAAAGTGAATAGTATGAAATATCGAATCGCCAAACGCAGACACATGTACCTATTCACAGAAAGAATATTTATTTCAACTAAGTACCAGGCCTGTAAGATTAGAAAGAAAAAAAAAACGTCTAACTCTCTCCAGCGAATTCAAAACGCTACTATAGACTTTGCTCCATGTTTCCAGCGCTTATATCAGAATTGCGCACATATCAGAATTATGCTGGCTCATCTCCAGGTGTGTTTCCTTAACGTGACACCTAGAATTTTTTTTCATAGCATCATTCGTAGCGCAACCCTTAATTTCTTCTCACGAGTCTTACCTCTTTAGGATTCGCCGGTCGTTGCACCTAATGTGTTCGTTCTTAAGAAGAATCTTTAGCTCGGGTGCTCCTATCTAAATACATGTAAAAAGATAATTCGTTTTTCTCGGCAACCACTGCACCGAATTTGGTGAAGTTTGTTAAAAATAACTTAAAATCTAGTTACTGTTGGTTTCGAATTTTGGTTTAGATCGTCAGTTTATTATTAAAAATTGGCAAGAAATCGAAAATTTTCAGGAAACGAAACTATCAAGGTTACAAATCTGTAACTCAGCAACAAAAGAATGATACCACAATTCTGTGAATTGCATCCAACACTACATCTAAAGCGGACAAAATTTATATGTTACACATAAATCCAAAAAAAAACTTTGTAATATAGAAATACAGCTTTTGCGGAACCCTTGTACACAACGTAACAAATTCACGTAAGGTATAAAATGACATAATGAATTTGTCCGCTTTCAATGGTGTAATGGGTGCCGTTTACAGAACCGCGATAGCTGTTCTTGATGCGGAGCTATTAATTTGTAAACTTAGTGCTTTTATATTTTTCAAACTTTCGATTTTTCTTTTTACCCACCGTGGTTGCTCAGTGGCTATGGTGTTGGGCTGCCGAGCACGAGGTCGCAGGATCGAATCCCTTCCACGGCGGCCGCATTTCCATGGGGGCGAAATGCGAAAACACCCGTGTACATACGTTTAGGTGCACCTTAAAGAACCCCAGGTGGTCGAAATTTCCGGAGTCCTCCACCACGGCGTGCCTCATAATTAGAAAGTGGTTTTGGCACGTAAAACGCCATAACTTAATTTCTTTTTCGAATTTTTGAAAATACTTTTTTTAACAAAATTCAGACCCTAAATCGAAATTCCGTTTCCAGCTGTCACCAGAGTTTGTCTTTCTCTCTCAGATGCAACACACTTCGTTGAATTCGGTCCGTGGGGGTAATCTCAGAAAAACGCTTTCGCATTTTACGTGTATTTGAATGAGCCGCGTCGCTGTTGGGCCCGAGCTAAAGCTTCCTCATCAGTACTGTACTATCAGATGCAATTCACAGAATTGTGTTATGACTTTTCCTTGCTGAGTTAGAGTTGTAAACTTCATAGTTTCGTTTTCAGAAAATTTTCGATTTTCGCCAACTTTAATAAAAAAATCGACGGCCTAAATAAAAAACTTAAAACGAACAGTCACTAGATTTTCTTTTAAATGCAGCAAACCTCGTCAAATTTGGTGCAGTGGTTGCCGAGAAAAGCGAATTTTCCTTTTACATGTACCTCTAGATAGGAGTAGCCGAGCTAAAGCTTCCTCTTGGCGCGTCTGTCTATCGCGCGGGCGCGCAGGTACCGCATGCAGGAGAGCGGCTCCCAGTCCGCCTACGTGATGGGCGTGCCCTGCGTCGAGGGCCACCCGACGTCGTTCGCCGACACCTGCTCGAGCGTCGTGCGGCGGGGCACGCGCGGGGGCTTTGACGGACGCAGCCTCACACCGTGGTTCGCCAAGAAAGGGGCCGTGTTTACCTACGAGGACCGAAGCTCCATTGCTGCCAAGGTGCGTTCCGATGAGCGCGGAGGTTTAGAAAGCGGAAGATCATCCACGATGATTGAACGAGCGAACGAACGAACGAACGAACGATGGAACAAACGAAGGATCTATTGGACGAAGGAACGAACGAACAAACGAGCAATAGATTGAGAGAGCGAGGGGGAGAGACAGAGCGATAGGCCTATTTCAGTGCGAACTTGTTGCACGTACAGTTCACGACAACGAAGCACGGCCCTAACAGCCCTGCATATCTACCGTTGTAACGACCAGAATATAAAGGGTATAAAAGCAAACATCAGTCTACTATACATTCTTCGCGTTCAGCTGGTAAGCTTGCAGCACAGACAGAATTGATAAACGAAAGGTGTACTTACGACGCCACTGCAGCTTTGGCCAGAGTCATTTTCATTCGCTTCTCACCGTGGTGATCGAAATAGCGTGTCTGTGCCTGCCTGCGGCCGCCGTGGCCATTGTAAACAAACGAGGACACACTGATCGGAAGGAGCTCAATGGCGGAGGCTGTCACGTGAGCAAATATGGCGGCGCCCATGGGCGTGCGCTCAGACGGGGACACAGGAGCACTCGAAACGACGCACGCACGTACATATTTATTGTGTCTAAAGCACCCTTAAAGGCAAGACACTGCGGAAGGAAGTGGCTGCAGAAGATAGTTATAACAAAATATGTTATAAATGTGAAACCTAATGCCGCTAAACGTAAGTGATAACTATTCTAGTAGGGGTCACAACCGTAGCAATAGAAACATAGTCGAGCGTAAGCACTGTTGCGGTACGTGTTTGGGTACGTCAAAGAAAAAAAGAGCACTAGTGCATGTTAAAAAAGTAGTTTCCTTATACTATTTTGTCAGCTAACGCATTCTATGAATGCATCGTGATTTTCACAGTGTCTAGGGATGCGGGAAGGTGATTCCACTCGTCGGATGCACAGGGCAGATACGAATTACAAAGTCAGATCGTCCTGCAATGTGGAACACCAACATGATGAACATGATCGTCTCTGTGATTATATGTGCTGTGCGGGAAGACGTCATATCTGCCGTGGTTGCTCAGTGGCTATGGTGTTAGGCTGCTGAGCACAAGGTCGCTGGATCGAATCCCGGCCACGGCAGCCGCATTTCGATGGGGGCGAAATGCGAACACACCCGTGTACTTAGACTTAGGTGCGCTTTAATGAACCTCAGGTGGCCGAAATTTCCGGAGTCCTCCACTACGGCGTCCCTCGTGATCAGAAAGTGGTTTTGGCACGTAAAACCCCATAATCTAATTTTTTAAAGGCGTCATGTACCCCCTGTTCCTGCGCGCGCTGATACCCGTAAACCATCGCGAACGAGCCCATATAGCTCGCCACAATGGATGTCTTCACTGGAACGCCCGAGATTTTCGCGCAGCTACTGGCGGTTTGCACGTTGCGGGCGCTATGCTCTTCTGACGTAGCCTACTCGCTGCAGCCGCTGTGGACAGTGGCTCTTCTTTCTCTGTGTAATGGCGCGCGCGTTCTTCTGCTTTCAATTTATTTTTTTACGACGGTTATTGATCATCGTACCTTGGTGGTGAAGCAACGCACGGACACGGTCACAGTGAACACACATAAGAAGCGAATGTGGTCTTTTCTTGTGCGTGTTCACTGTATCAGTGTCTGTGCGCTGCTTCACCACCAAGGTACGATGATCAATAAGCGTCGTAAAAAAAAAAGGGGGGGGGGAGCAAAAGCGCGCGCGCGCCATTACATAGAGAACTTGCTGGTGATACCTGCTGGTGAAGATGGTGAAGATGGAGAGATACTTGCTCGTGAAACAGCGCACGGACACGCACACAGTGAACACACACAGAAGAAAAGACCGCGCTCGCTTCTTGTGTGCCTTCACCGTGTCCGTGTCCGCGCGCTGCTTGACCAGCAAGGTACGATGGTTAACCACCAACTAGCCCAACTTTCCACATTACTGGTTATCGACCGTCTCCGTGGTCACCGCGTCGTCGTCGCCTTCCCGCATATCGCTGCAGATGAAGGGCTGCCTGCACGTGCTGCGAAGCCTGGGCCAACTGCGAACCGGCTGGGCGCTGTTCGACATCGAGCAGGAGCTGCTCCGCGCCGAGGACTGCGACCTCGAGCTGGTGCGGCCGGCCGCGCACGGCCGCATCAGGACGGTCAGGGCCATCCTGGACGCCCTGGGGAGGTCGGCGAATCCGCGCGCCCGCCGACGGAGAAGGCGGAGATGACGGCGCCCCCCCGCGAGCCCCCCATTTCTTTTGCAACACGACGCTTAACGCGGCCGAACTCGCCTAACTAATTCCTACGGGATGCGCTGCTGCTTCTCTGCCGTGCCTAGTTTTCTTACGGGAGAAGCACGCGGCCGTATATAGGGTTAAGGAGATGCAAATGCGCAGTATTATGGACGAGACGGAGTGGATTCGCAGCTCGTTTTGGGTAGCGCGAGTAGTGAACAGCCAGAAGTTCACTAGGGTTGAGGATTGGGCGAGTTGGTATTGCATTCTAAAACTGGTACAGCGCAACATACAAAGGAAGAAACAAGCCGGAGCCGGCGCCAGAT